>NC_056736.1:110712860-110735387 GCF_019279795.1 Protopterus annectens | reverse complement strand
ATAAAAACACATTATGGAGAGGGCAATGTTTTAGTTAATATAAAAAGGCACTGTGAGGGAGGACAATGTTTTAGTTAATATAAAAAGGCACTATGGGGGAGGACAATGTTTTAGTTAATATAAAAAGGCACTATGGTGGAGGACAATGTTTTAGTTAATATAAAAAGGCACTGTGAGGGAGGACAATGTTTTAGTTAATATAAAAAGGCACTATGGGGAGGACAATGTTTTAGTTAATATAAAAAGGCACTATGGGGAGGACAATGTTTTAGTTAATATAAAAAGGCACTGTGGGAAGGACAATGTTTTAGTTAATATAAAATGGCACTGTGAGGGAGGACAATGTTTTAGTTAATATAAAAAGGCACTATGGGGAGGACAATGTTTTAGTTAATATAAAAAGGCACTATGGGGAGGACAATGTTTTAGGTAATATAAAAAGGCACTATGGGGAGGACAATGTTTTAGTTAATATAAAAAGGCACTATGGGGAGGACAATGTTTTAGTTAATATAAAAGGCACTATGGGGAGGACAATGTTTTAGTTAATATAAAAAGGCACTATGGGGAGGACAATGTTTTAGTTAATATAAAAAGGCACTATGGGGAGGACAATGTTTTAGTTAATATAAAAGGCACTATGGGGAGGACAATGTTTTAGTTAATATAAAAAGGCACTATGGGGAGGACAATGTTTTAGTTAATATAAAAAGGCACTATGGGGAGGACAATGTTTTAGTTAATATAAAAAGGCACTATGAAGGAGGACAATGTTTTAGTTAATATAATAAGGCAGTATGGGGGGGACAATGTTTTAGTTAATATAAAAAGGCACTATGGGGAGGACAATGTTTTAGTTAATATAAAAAGGCACTATGGGGAGGACAATGTTTTAGTTAATATAAAAAGGCACTATGGGGGACGACAATGTTTTCATTAATAAAAAAGGCACTATGATGGAGGACAATGTTTTAGTTAATAGAAAAAGGCAGTATGGGGAGGACAATGTTTTAGTTAATATAAAAAGGCACTATGGGGAGGACAATGTTTTAGTTAATATAAAAAGGCACTATGGGGAGGACAATGTTTTAGTTAATATAAAAAGGCACTATGGGGAGGACAATGTTTTAGTTAATTTAAAAGGCACTATGGGGAGGACAATGTTTTAGTTAATATAAAAAGGCACTATGGGAGGACAATGTTTTAGTTAATATAAAAAGGCACTATGGGGGAGGACAATGTTTTAGTTAATATAAAAAGGCACTATGGGGATGACATTTTTTAGTTAATATAAAAGGCACTATGGGGGAGGGCAATGTTTTAGTTAATATAAAAAGGCACTATGGGGAGGACAATGTTTTAGTTAATATAAAAAGGCACTATGGGGGAGGACAATGTTTTATTTAATATTAAAAGGCACTTTGGAGGAGGCCAATGTTTTAGTTAGTTTAAAAAGGCACTATGTGGAGGAAAATGTTTTAGTTAATATGAAAAGGCACTATGGGGGAGGACAATGTTTTAGTTAATAAAAAAGGCACTATGGGGGAAGACAATGTTTTAGTTAATATAAAAAGGCACTATGTGGGAGGACAATGTTTTAGTTAATTTAAAAAGGCACTATGGGGAGGACAATGTTTTAGTTAATATAAAAAGGCACTATGGGGGAGGACATTTTTTAGTTAATATAAAAAGGCACTATGGGGGAGGGCAATGTTTTAGTTAATATAAAAAGGCACTATGGGGAGGACAATGTTTTAGTTAATATAAAAAGGCACCATGGGAGACGACAATGTTTTAGTTAATATAAAAAGGCACTATGGGAAGGACAATGTTTTAGGTAATATAAAAAGGCACTATGGGGAGGACAATGTTTTAGTTAATATAAAAAGGCACTATGGGGGAGGACAATGTTTTATTTAATATATAAAGGCACCATGGGGGAGGACATTGTTTTAGTTAATATAAAAATGCCCTATTGGGGAGGACAATGCTTTAGTTTATATAAAAAGGCACTATGGGTGGAGGACAAAGTTTTAGTTAATATAAAAAGGCACCATGGCAGAGGAGAACTGTTTAGTTAATATAAAAAGGCACTGTGAGGGAGGACAATGTTTTAGTTAATATAAGAAGGCACTATGGGGGAGGACAATGTTTTAGTTAATATAAAAAGGCACTATGGGGAGGACAATGTTTTAGTTAATATAAAAAGGCACTATGGGGAGGACAATGTTTTAGTTAATATAAAAAGGCACTGTGAGGGAGGACAATGTTTTAGTTAATATAAAAAGGCACTGTGGGGAGGACAATGTTTTAGTTAATATAAAAAGGCACTATGGGGGAGGACAGTGTTTTAGTTAATATAGAAAGGCACTGTGGGGAGGACATTGTTTTAGTTAATATAAAAGTGCACTGTGAGGGAGGACAATGTTTTAGTTAATATAAAAAGGCACAATGTTTTAGTTAATATAAAAAGGCACTATGGGGAGGACAATGTTTTAGTTAAAATAAAAAGGCACTATGGGGGAGGACAATGTTTTAGTTAATATAAAAAGGAACTATGGAGGAAGGACAATGTTTTAGTTAAAATAAAAAGGCACTATGGGGGAGGACAATGTTTTATTTAATATAAAAAGGCACCATGGGGGAGGACATTGTTTTAGTTAATATAAAAAGGCCCTATTGGGGAGGACAATGCTTTAGTTAATATAAAAAGGCACTATGGGTGGAGGACAATGTTTTAGTTAATATAAAAAGGCACCATGGGGGAGGAGAACTGTTTAGTTAATATAAAAAGGCACTGTGAGGGAGGACAATGTTTTAGTTAATATAAGAAGGCAGTATGGGGGGAATGTTTTAGTTAATATAAAAAGGCACTATGGGGAGGACAATGTTTTAGTTAATATAAAAAGGCACTATGGGGAGGACAATGTTTTAGTTAATATAAAAACGCACTGTGAGTGAGGACAATGTTTTAGTTAATATAAAAAGGCACTATGGGGGAGGACAATGTTTTAGTTAATGTAAAAAGGCACTATGGGGAGGACAATGTTTTAAAGAAAAAAGGCACTATGGGGGAGGACAATGTTTTATTTAATATAAAAAGGCACTGTGGGTGAGGACAATGTTTTAGTTAATATAAAAAGGAGCTATGGGGAGGACAATATTTTAGTTAATATAAAAAGGCACTATGGGAAGGACAATGTTTTAGGGAATGTAAAAAGGTACTATGGGTGGAGGACAATGTTTTAGTTAATATAAAAAGGCACTATGGGGGAGGAGAACTGTTTAGTTAATATAAAAAGGCACTGTGAGGGAGGACAATGTTTTAGTTAATATAAGAAGGCAGTTTGCGGGAGGACAATGTTTTAGTTAATATAAAAAGGCACTATGGGGGAGGACAATGTTTTAGTTAATACAAAAAGGCACTATGGGGAGGACAATGTTTTAGTTAATATAAAAAGGCACTGTGAGGGAGGACAATGTTTTAGTTAATATAAAAAGGCACTATGGGGGAGGACAATGTTTTAGTTAATGTAAAAAGGCACTATGGGGAGGACAATGTTTTAAAGAAAAAAGGCACTATGGGGGAGGACAATGTTTTATTTAATATAAAAAGGCACTGTGGGTGAGGACAATGTTTTAGTTAATATAAAAAGGAGCTATGACAGAGGACAATATTTTAGTTAATATAAAAAGGCACTATGGAGGGAGGACAGTGTTTTAGTTAAAATAAAAAGGCACTATGGGGGAGGACAATGTTTTATTTAATAGAAAAAGGCACTATGGTGAGGACAATTTTTGGTTAATATAAAAAGGCACTATGGGGGAGGACAGTGTTTTAGTTAATATAAAAAGGCACTGTGTTGGAGGACAATGTTTTAGTTAATATAAAAAGGCACCATGGGGGAGGACAATGTTTTAGTTAATATAAAAATGCACTATGGGGGAGGACAATGTTTTAGTTAATATAAAAATGCCCTATGGGGGAGGATAATGTTTTAGTTAATATAAAAAAGCACTATGGGGGTGGACAATGTTTTATTTAATATAAAAAGGCACTATGGGGAGGACAATGTTTTAGTTAATATAAAAAGGCACTATGGGGGAGGACATTGTTTTAGTTAATATAAAAATGCACTAAGGGTGAGGACAATGTTTTCATTAAAATATAAAGGCACTATGGGTGAGGACAATGTTTTATTTAATACAAAAAGGCACTATGAGGGAGGACAATGTTTTAGTTAATATAAATCGGCACTATGAGGGAGGACAATGTTTTATTTAATATAAAAAGGCACTATGTGGGTGGACAATGTTTTAGTTAATAGAAAAAAGCACTATGGGTGAGGCAATGTTTTACTTAATATAAAAAGTCACTATGGGGGAGGACAATGTTTTAGTTAATATAAAAAGAGACTATGGGGGAGGGCAATGTTTATTTAATATAAAAAGGCCCCATGGGCGAGGACATGGTTTTAGTGCATATAAAAAGGCACTATGGTGGGAGGACAATGTTTCAGTTAATAGAAAAAGGCACTATGGTTGAGGACAATGTTTTAGTTAGTATAAAAAGGCACTATGGGCGAGGAAAATGTTTTAGTTAATATAAAAAGGCCCTATGAGGGAGGACAATGTTTTAGTTAATATAAAACAGCACTATGGGGGAGGACAATTTTTTACTTAATATAAAAAGGCACTATGGGGGAGGGCAATGTTTTGGCTAGTATTTGAAAGCCTAGAGGGGATACGTGCAGACCATCCCTGGCCAAGAGCGGCTCATGCTATAGGACTGCAGGTCTGCAGCCCCCTCCCACCTGTAGAAAGAAAAAAGAAAAGAATAAAAATTAAAAAGTGTCCCCCCACCTGTAGCAAGAAAAAAAAATTGCGAGTCCCTGAACTCCACTCATGCATGCTTGGAGTTCCTGGTACTCAGAACTCCAAGCATGCATGCGTGCTTGGTACTCAGAACTCCAGACTGCTGTGTTAGGCAGTCCGTATAGGGAAGAAAGGGATCTCTGCCCTGCCAGCCAAGAAGTCTGTGTGGTGATGACCACACAGACCGGAAGGACACCAGACTGCATTGCCTGCAGACTGGAGGCTCCAGCCTACTCTCGTGATGTCTCATGGGGAAACAGCTTGCGCAGGCTGCTGCAAAGGTTGATCTGTCTAGAGTGGGCTGCTGCAGAGAAATCAGAACAACTTGCGTGGGCTGCTATGGGAACGGATTTTGATCTGCTGCTAGCTATGGAGGATGAATGGAGTTGCTGCTCTGGAGGTAGGGTGCTACGGACGAATGGAGTTTTTGATGTGTGTGTGTGTGTTACGGGAGCGGATTTTGATCTGCTGCTAGCTATGGAGGTAGGGTGCTATGGACGAATGTTGTGTGTGTGTGTGTGTGTGTGTGTGTGTGTGTGTGTGTGTGTGTGTGTGTGTGTGTGTGTGTGTGTGTGTGTGTGTGTGTGTGTGTGTGTGTGTGTGTGTGTGTGTGTGTGTGTGTGTGTGTGTGTGTGTGTGTGTATCTGAGCTTGTGTGCATGTGAGCGCAAGTATGTGCAAGTGCGTGTGTACGTGCGCAGGTGTGTGTGTGTGTGTGTGTGTGTGTGTGTGTGTGTGTGTGTGTAACTAAATTTTGTTTTTGGAAAGTCTGCAATGTTCTCAACACAATGTCTTTTTTTTTTTGAAAGGTGCATGAGGTTGTCAACAAACAGAATCCTGAAATTTACTTCAGATGAGTGTTTTTTGTTTTTCTTTCACTAGTTTGTACATAACGCTATACGTCCATCTTCAAAAACTGAACCATAATTCCATTGTCAAGAAATCACATTTAATATACTGACTAGTAAATTCCCAGAACTAATGAGGAACTTGTTATCCTGATCCTGAGCATTGTGACATCCTAAATTCATGTAAGAAATCATACATGTGGCAGGCATGCTGGATCTATGCTGTTGCATAGGCTGCTCACATACATGCCTCTTGTAGCCAGGTTTTCTCTAGTCATACATAGCCTGATCTAGCATGCTGGTGGGGACTGTCATGTCTGTTTTGCATCTGGAATAAAATATTTGCCTGCCATGGAATAGTGTGTGTTAACATGTAATATTCTGGATGTTAGAGTAAACATAGCTAGAGATTTGCTAGTGCACATGGTATAGATAAACATTCTGCCAAGAGTACATCATGTTCTGGGAACACTTCCTGTCTAAGTTTAGTATCTGAAATAAGACTCTCAGCTATTGAAACATAAAGTCTGTTTTTCTGACTACTACTGTTATTTGAAAATGTGGATTTCTTATTAAAAATGTTAAATCATTTCAGGGTACTGGTGTGTGTGAAACTGGTGGCTGCAGAAACCTCAAGTATAGCTGGTGGTTAGAGAATAACACAGGCTCAAACCCTGTACATTGAGCACAGGTAGCAAAAGCCTAAATTCCCTACCCACCACTAGCTATAAGAGCTTTTCAGATTTTTGCCTCATATTTTTGTTCTGTTCTGTTCCTCATAAAATCTGTGGTTTTCTGAAGTTGACTTGCAATTCACTGAATAATTGATGGTGCACTCTGGTTTGATTCTTGGCTGGGGTGCCTTCTGTGTGGAGACTGCATGTCATCCCTGTGTTCGTGTGGGTTTCCTCTGGGTGCTCTGGTTTTCTCCCATGTTACAAAGACGTGTCTGCAGTGTTTCTCCCTGGGCATGTGCTGAAAATTAGCTTTGTTCCAAGTCAGAATTTCCTGGTTAACAAATAGTAAATAAAAATGACAGGTATTTGAATTTCAGACTTCATATTCTTCAGAAAGTGCATGGTAACACAAAACATTTTATTCTAGCAATTTTCTAAGTTTATAAGATGAATATTTGAAATGTCTCCCTATTTTGGGGGCAGTATTCCACCATTATTGGCTTTATCCAGGTGTTTTGTGCTAAGTGGTTGACAGCTATGATGAGAACTGAATTCACTGAATATGTTTGGGGGCTGTATTCCCCCATTATTTGCTTTGTCCAGGTATTTTGTGCTAAGAGGTTGAGAGCTATGGCTGAGAACTGAATTCACTAAATGGTAGCCATTTAAGTTTCAGTCTTCCTTTCTTTCAAGAAACAGCTGATTTGGCATAGTGGTATGTTGCTCTGACTATTTTGCACAGTGTCCTAGGCTCAAGACTTGGCAGAGAAATGTATGCTGGTAACATACCATTTTATTCTAGCAACTTTCCAAGATTATACAAGCAATGTTTAAAATGTGTCCCTGGTTTTTGGGCTTTTGTTCCCCCCCAATAAAGTTTGGCTTTTTCCAAATTTCTCATGCTGCAAAGTTGAGAGATATAGTTGAGTGTCGAGTGGATTTTACAAGGAGCTGAGAGCTTCAGCGGAAGAGAAGTTTAGTGCTGCTTATGCTAACTCTGCTTGCATTCTTAATAGCATAATAGGTAGTGTACAGGCTTTTGAGGTAGAAGGCTGTGGGTTCTACTACCAGAGTATATAGATGCACTGTGTTGTAAAGGGGGTCGATGCTGCAGTGCTGAGAATGTCCTCTTTGGCAAAGATACCTATTAGCTATGAACCTGTTATCAGTTTGCCATCCATTCCCTATTGCAATATTCCTAGCTTATCAGTTTTTAATGTGACATAGGCAATTTATTCCTCAAGGGCAACAGGCACTATTTGTAAATAAAACAATGAAATATAAAGTTGTTTGCTAGCTGCATCCTCTTCATTAGTTTTAGATCTCTTTAAGGTGGAATTATTTAGATGACTTTTACTTCTACAGAAATTGTGCATATTTACTGATACTGGTAGATTATAGAAGTTTGAGTAGACTTTTATGATGGAAATGTTCTCAATTGGGCAGTTTTGTCATTATTGGTGCATGCATTTTGTTTCATTGTTTACCGGAAAAATGTTCAAAACAATAAATTTAAAATGCTGTCTAACAACTGTACTGTATTATACAAGGAATATAATTTTATACAATCAGGAAGGTGTATCAAAGAACACAAGTATGTTTCATGTGCAAGGTGCCTATGATTTGAAAACAATCTTTATCTGCCACTGACCAAATGTATTTTCTTTGAATGTGGGTTTCAATGCTGTTTCAATGAATGTGAGTTTCAAGGGCAGAGGCATTTTAATGCTATGTCTATTTTCATTGTGAGACTGCATTGCTTTGTTTAGTAGATCTATTAATGTTTGTGCTGTAAAATGCAAAATAAAACTTTCAAATGAAATTCAAATCATCGTAGAAGTAAAGCAGTATGCACATTACAGTGTTTATGGTAAATGGGGCAAAATAGCCAAGTAATGGGACATTGGAATGGCTGCAGGGGGAGGCTCCATTTGACCATGATTTTGTGAGGGGGGAAGGGCAGAAACCTCAAAGACAGCCCCAGCTGAACTATACCTCTCAACTGTCCAGATTTTCGCAGAATGAGTAGATTTTTGCTTCTTATTTTTGGTTTGTTCCTCATAAAATTTCTGGTTCTCTGACAAATCATTTAGGAATGAAGTCACTAAATAATGACAGACATTGAGTTTAAGACTTCATAACCTTCAGAAACATGCATGTTAAAGCAAGACCTGCTATTCTATCAACTATCTAGGTTTATACAAGAGCAATGTTTAGTACTGTTTGTATGTTCCCCAATATATTTGGTCTTGTCCAGATTTCCTGCATTAGGAGGTTGAGAGGTACATGCAAATAAATTGCTTTATAGAATTAGGCATATCCAAACCTCTCAACTGTCCCTGATTTTGGCTCAAAATTTTGCTCTCCCCCTAATAATCCCTCCACAAAATGGCAATTTTGGAAGAAAACGTGGAGGGTTTACAATTAATAAATAACAGTAATAATCAGTTATAGATTACTTTTATTTTAGAAATGCATGAAGATTCTCTTATTTTGTCAGCTGCTCACGTTAACAGTACTAATATTAAAAAGTGTCCCTTCTTTGATAGGTTCCCAGCTGCATTGTGTGGCTATTTTATATTTTTGCATCACATTTTGGGCCGTTTTTCATAGAATTGTGTTTTTCTGGAAAATTAATGGCACATCATTAAAGACTGAAGTTAGAAAATAATGACAAAACTTTGAGTTTCAGATTTCATATCCTTCAGAAAATTCATATTAATGCAAAACCTACTATTCTATTGTCTTTCTAATATTGTAAGAGCAATATTTAAAAATTGTCCTTATTTTTGGGCCTTTGTCCCACTTCTATCTATGGCTTTGTCCAGATTTCTTTTTCTGTGGTTGAAAGGCATGACAAATGTGTCAGAGCCATCACCATCAGCCAGAGACATTTCAAATTGTGACATTCTTGTTGCACCCCACTCCCCCATGTATTGACTCTGGATGTGTCCAAGCAAGGCAAGGAGCAGTTATGCACTGTAAGTGTGCAGAGTATCCCCCATCCAAGGTAGACACAAGTACTACAGTGACTTTTCAACTGTCCTTGATTTTGCAGAATGTTCTGGATTTTTATACTGTTGATTTATGCTTCTTATTCAGAAAATGCATGCTGTTTCAATGCCTCTTGCTCTGTGTTTAAGTAGCAATGCTTTAATGACCATCAGGTAAGCTTGTCTGAGATTGTAAGATGCAAGTAAGCTTTAATAAGCATACTGTTAAAGAATTACCAACATTGAAAGCCTTTTTGTTGTTGCCATGCAGGGAATATTTACATACCTAGATAACGTATAAGTCTTAGGTACTGAAGTGCATATGACAATATTTGTAATAAAGGACAAGATTACAGTATTTTCAGAAGCTCATTACATTTGTTAGAGACTTGCAGTCATCTTGCAGGCTTTACCTGTAAACTAAATAGAATGCAAATCTATCGTGTGGTCCATAACTTGTACAGTAATCCTTTAAGCAATTTATCTTGAGCTTGTTTCTTGTTTGCTGTTCATTTTTTACTTTTATCATGTTTTCCACATGAAACAAGTAGATAGTTGTTGTCAGGCAGCAGGTCTTTTGGGGATAAGAAACATTTTTGCAAGTGGGGGTATCACAGAGATTGTTACTTTTAGCATGTTACTTGGTACATTTATAAAGCTGAATATAAATTATAATTAGAACTGCAGTGAAAGGAGAAGTGGTTTGAGTTGAGTGCTGCTTGTTTTTCTTATATTTGATTTTGACTGGCATTCCAGTAATTTATTTATAAAAAGTAATTTATTTTTTCATGCCTCACCACCTTTTTGTTTCCATCTAGATATTAAGTAAGCTGTCATGTAGCCAATGCATTGAAATATTTGTTTTCCTTCTACAATTCATTTGGTCTTGATTGGACTCTCATATTGACAGTCTGGCACTCAGGGCAGCATATTTAATTAAAGTTCCAGTTTTGTGGTTTTGAGTATAGGTCTGCCCCTTTTTAGTTGGTCACACCCCTTCCCATTGGCCCCACCCATTCAGCTGTCTCCAGCAGCCCACCTTTGATTTGAAGTCACCAGCTGCCACTGTCCCTGGCAATGAAGTGTGGTCTGCTGACCATCTTATTTCATGTTGACAAATATTTCACCCCCTTAGAATGATCCCAGAAAATTAGCCAATTATTAGTCAATCATATTTTGTTCATATTGTGGCATCATCCTTGGAGAATGTAAAATGCTCCTCAATGCTAGGCTTATACCAGCCTGGGACACATATTCCAAGAGCTCCATGATGTTTCTCCTCATATAGTCTAGGGAAGTACATCTCAGGTCATTTACACCCATATTGACTATTACTGAGTCATACTGGTATTTGTGGTCCACTGATCAGGGTGCATATGTGGTGGATCTTGGCACCTGATAATCAAATGACCGTGACTTTTTCCTTACTCAGGCTGGTGACAGGGATGTCATTGTGTCTCACAATGGAGTCTCTAATGACTAGAATGTTGGATGTTGTGGTGCCTTGCCTTATGGGCTTAGAAATGTGGTTGTATGTGTTGATGTGGGTGTTGTTTTGATATAGTGCATTTGGGGGTGCTGAAGGTCTTTGCTATGACCTACAAGGTCTTTGGGATTTAGGAAGGCATATGTGGATCTATGTGTCAGATATGAATTATGTGTGATGGGTGCAGCATGTGTACTACTGACAAACTTATTGACACTGGGAGTGCTTTTATGTGAGAGCTTTCCTTCCAGTGACATTGTGTACATACATCTCTCACATACCATATCAGCTTGTTTGAGAATTAACTGGTTGTCAGTAAAAATAAGACAATTTCTATATTGCCTTAGGATGCCCATAGCCTCCAAGTTGGTAATGGAGAGAGTGGGAAAGTTTATATCCATGGCAACAGCACTTTCTTATTGATCAGACAGTTGGAGTGAGAATATAAAGTAATGCCAAGTGGAAGTACTTTTCACTGAAATTTAGTTTCACTATATGCAATTAAGTATGCAACTAGATATTGGTGAAATTTCAATGGTAGTTTTACAGGAAAAGTGTCAACTCAAAGTATCTCTGGCTATACAGGATGCTGCCAAACAGTTGAGGGGAAACTAATAAGTAGAACCTGATGATTTATGGGTAAAGTATTTAGGAAGATATTTTGAAGTTAGAAGCAAATCAAACAGTACTTAATGAAAAGAAAGAATTACCTTGTCAAGAATGATGAAAAGAGGGGAGCCACGTGAATGGCTACTGCCTAGCTACTACTTGTGTTGGTCTCACCCTAACTTTACTCTGCTGGGATGCAATTCTCCTTTGCTTCTTCTCTCACCAGAATCAAAACAGAAGCACCAACCCCAAGATGAAAAGTAGGTCACAGCCTGTTTGGTTATCTACAGTCTAGTCCAAGATGATGTAAGGGTCTATAGGCTTGTTGAAGCCTTTTCCTGGTAGATGCCTCAAAGTCTAACCAGACAAATCAGGAAAGTCAAGCACAGATACTAACTTCCCAACCACAGAGAGTCAGGAATGTATGCACTCTGCTCCTTCTCTCACCAGAATATAAGAAAAAATTCCAAAACTGGCACCTATGAAGCAGATTTTAGGCTTTCCAGTGATCAGTAGTCCCTAGGAAATAATGTTCCTGTGCTTCTTCTATCATCAGCAGTAAAACAGAATCACTAATACCAAGATGACTACTGGGAGGTAGAATGTGAGCTCACTAGTAATTAGTTGTCTTGGAGTAGATGTTGCAGATTTTAAAGGTAAGATGGAAAAATGGGTTAATAGCCTAAGAGCTGCAGTGTCACTAAGTAGTTAGATATGAAAGGGGGGGGGGTAACTTAAGCTTTAGCTATCTAAGTGGAAAGCCACTAATTTTAAAATATAGATTGGAAGGGATGGGCACTTTATATTTTGGTTCTATGGAATACAGCAGAATGACCAGTAAATTTAAATAGTTGAAGGGGAGTGATTCCACAAAATGATAATTTTTTGCTTACTAACAATAGGCAATGAAAAAGGAAAACATAGGAGATATGTCATCAAATGAACATAAAGGGCAGTTAACTAGAAAGAAAGATGAATTTAAAAACACAACAGGACCAGGGTGGGATGATGCAGAAAAAATAATTATTGTGTGATGCAAAAGAGACACAGCAGTGGTCTCTTTTCTATTTTAAATATGTAATTAAAACACAATGTAAAGAAAAGAAATCACAATATGCAAAATAGAATAAGGCAGTAAAGCAACACAAAATACAAGAAAGCATAAACAAACCTTCCTTCACTGCAAGTTGTGGCAGAGTCTGGGTGAACTCTTCTAGTAAAGCCTTGGACTGTTTTATTTTACCCCATTAAACAGAAGGTTTAGTTCCTAGCTCCACCCTCAGTTTGGGAGTAATTAACCTTAATGAACCTGTTCTAATTTCTGTGTAACTCGCAAGAAACTTAACTGTGGTCTCTTTTCTATTTTAAACATGCAATTAAAAGCAGAATACAAGTAAAACACATTGTAAAGAAAATGAATCGCAATATACAATATAGAAGAAGAAGGTAAAGCAACAAAAAATACAAGAAAGCATAAACAAACTAACCTTCCCCTCACTGTAATTATGGCAGACTGTGGGTGAGCTTGTTTACTACATTTATAGTTCTGTATCTCCACCGCTAAAACAAACTACCAATAGCATCATTAGCACTACTAAACATAAAGCCCCACTCCCAAATTTCAGCCCATGAGAAAACAAAAACTATTTCACTGCTAGGTGCATTCTTATTCTGTCATGAGTACTGAAGTCAGTTTAATACATATTTGTCCCCAAACTACCAGCGATAACATGTACTGATGAAATTACTAATTTTATTATTATTATTAGTAGTAGTAGTAGTAGTAGCAGTATATTAACCCTTTATGATACTAACAGGTTGCTCTTAATTATTAATATCAGCATGGGTATAACACTCATGTCATAAACAAAAATTACCAGTTACCCCCAAACTACTATTATGTACAGGTAGAAAATGTCCCTTAATATTGTAATTTTTCCTAATGTCATATTATTCCACTATATCATATCAATACTTTATAAATATTCCACAGCATTCACTGTGGAATGCTTTGGAGTATTTATATAGTATTCCACAGCATTCATTGTCTTTTAAAAGAACTAAACTAATATTTATAATTAATTTATTCAAACTAGTATTAGTGGTGGCAGGGCATTTAGTTCATTTCATAAAATCTTACATTGATCATTATCATCTTCTTTCGGCTGTTCCCGTTAGGGGTTGCCACGGCAGATCACCTGTTTCAATTTCTTCCTGTCCACTGCATCTTGCTCTGTCACACCAACCACCTGCATGTCCTCTCTCACCACATCCATAAACCTTATCTTAAGCCTTCCTCTTTTCCTGTTACCTGGTAGCTTCATCCTTAGCATCTTTTTTCCCAATATACTCAGCATCCCTCCTCAGCACATGTCCAAACCAATGTAATCGTGCCTCTCTGGCTTTGTCTCCAAACCTTCCAACCTGGGCTGACCCTCTAATATACTTATTCCTGATCCTGTCAACCCTCGTCACACCCAGTGCAAATCTTAACATCTTTAATTCTGCCACATCCAGCTCAAACTCCTGCCTTTTTGTCAATGCCACTGTCTCCAACCCATATAACATAGCTGGTCTCACTACCCTCTTGTAGACCTTCCCTTTCACTCTTACAGGTACTCATCTGTCACAAATCACTCCTGACACTCTTCTCCACCCACTCCATCCTGCCTGTACTCTCTTCTTCACCTCTCTTCCACACTCACCGTTACACTGGACTATTGACCCCAAGTATTTAAACTCATCCACCTTCGCCACCTCTACTCCTTGCATCCTCACCATTCCTCTATTCTCCCTCTCATTCACACACATATATTCTGTCTTAGTCCTGCTGACCTTCATTCCTCTTCTCTCTAGAGCATATCTCCATCTCTCCAGGGCCACCTCTACCTGTTCCCTACTCTCACTACAGATCACAATGTCATCTACAAACATCATAGTCCACGGGGACTCCTGTCTGATCTCGTCTGTCAACCTGCCCATCAGAGCTGATCCTTGATGTAACCCCACCTCCACCTTAAACGCATCCGTCACGCCCACCACAGACCTCACCGCTGTCACACTACCCTCGTACATATCCTGTACCACTCTTACATACTTTTCTGACACTCCTGACTTCCTCATACAGTACCACAACTCCTCTCTAGGCACCCTGTCATATGCTTTCTCTAAGTCTACAAAAACACAATGCAACTCCTTCCGACATTCTCTGTACTTCTCCATCAACACTCTCAGAGCAAAGATCTCATCTGCAGTGCTCTTTCCTGGCATGAAACCATACTGCTCATCACTAATCATCACGTCCCTTCTTAACCTTGCTTCCACTACTCTTTCCCATAACTTCATGCTGTGACTGATCAATTTAATCCCTCTGTAGTTACTACAGCTCTGCACATCACCCTTATTCTTAAAAAAAAAATCGGTACCAAAACACTTTTTCTCCATTCCTCAGGCATCCTCTCACTTTAAAGATTTCATTAAACAATCTGGTTAGAAACTCCACTGCCATTTCACCTAAACACCTCCATGCTTCCACAGGTATGTCATCTGGACCAACAGCCTTTCCATTCTTCATCCTCTCCATAGCTATCCTTACTTCCTCCTTGCTAATCCATTGTATTTCATGATTCACTATCCCCACATCATCCAACCTTCTCTCACTCTCATTCTCTTCATTCATCAACCCCTCAAAGTACTCTTTCCATCTCCTCAACACACTCTCCTCGCTTGTGAGTACATTTCCCTCATTATCCTTTATCACCCTTACCTGCTGCACATCTTTCCTAGCTCGGTCCCTCTGTCTAGCCAATTGGTACAGGTCCTTTTCTCCTTCCTTAGTGTCCAACCTTTCATACAACTCTTCATATGCCTTATCCACATCGATACACTCATTAAATACTCAGTACTATAAATCACTCTTCTTTTTTTCTTTGTTTAGTATAAACAGCAAGTAAACAAATCTAGAAGTATGGCTGTACATGCATAACCCCAAAATTATTGCAGCAACTGAAACATGGCTAAAGGATGTTTGCATCATATCCCCTTATATAAAAAAATTGCCTTTTTTGATAATAAACCACATAAAAGACAAGGTGAATGCATTCTAATAATGTAAAGATACTAGTTCCTCATTCATATTAGTTTGTAAAAGAAACATGGCTGGCTTACTGTACTTATTAATGTGAGGTAAAAAGGCCAAAATATTCCTATCAGCAATCTACATGCCCTCACCTTCCTATGGAAATATTTTACAAGGCTACTAAAATCAGATTATTTATTTATTATTATTTATTGAAATCTGTTGACCGGGAAAGTCCACTGGGCCCAAAGACCCATTTTCAGTGGAGGCCCAGGGAGAAAAACTCCATACAATCATAGAAATTTTTACATATTTTTATATAATTATCAATCTCTCCACCCATCAGCCTACAAAAAAGTCCACAAACAAAATGAATCATTCTTAGACATTTGAATTTAAACTGTCTCAACTAATACAAATCCCAGCTAGAGAGAGCTCTTTCCTTCAGGTACAGTTGGTCTCTAGCCCCTCTAGACAAAACCAAATTATCAGAAATGGGACCCTTCCTAGATATAGTTGCTCAGAAACAAGAAACTCTTACCTGTAACAATTGTTTTTACCATTTAGATTTAAAAAATCATTAGGCTCTTTAGTACTAGCTAATGCTTAGACTGGGCCCCTTAATACAATTCATAGATGTGTAGGTAAGTAATAGGCTACCTGCCTTTGAAGACCATTTAAAGCCTAACCAGTTTCCCTTTTTGTACTTGAATTAATGTATCCCCTTTGGTTAGAGACTGGCCTTACCCATCCCATATGTTACTCATAATGAGAATAACTGGTATCACAGCATAGATAATTTGAGGGGACCTGTGAATGGGATAAAGTATTTAGGAGCTGCCTCTGTCCTTTAGCAATACAGAGGACAGTCCTGGGGTAAATGTTCTGTTTCTTATCCATTGAGCCAAGTTGCACTTGAATACTGATAGGGATGAACTTTGTTTTATGTGGGTGTTATTTGTATGTGTGCAGTTTATAATCAGACATTTTGTTTGTTGCATTACATACATTTTAAATAAGAAGAACACTATGGATGAGATGGCAGCTTTTTCATTTAGTTTGGATAATATCCTTTTATGTTTAGGACATGCTTCTTGTTTATAAAGCAACTTTTTAAAGAAAAATGCATACTCTGTTAAGCATTGCTGAATCAAACAGTTGCCGCCTGGCTGTTTGTGAACTATCAACAGACCGAAGAACTGCAAGCCTGCTTATACAGCAGTAATTCTTTAATTCAGTGTTGCAAGAGCCTTTGCATTAAATTAGCCAAAGATAAAGATTTCTTGCATTTGCCTTGTTATATCCCCTATATTCCCCATGAAGAGATAATGCCATTTTACTGCTGTCAGTATGCCCTGATGCTATTAATGTTTATTATCATTGTTAAAGTTGTCATTAAATTAACATTTTTTGGCCCTGATCATGACTGAAAATGGTCTTTGGTCAGTTCACTTACCAATATTACATATCCTAAACAAAGTAAATAAATGTAAAAGAAGTACATAAAATCTTTTCAACCTGGTGAATGCTGGGTTTTCCTATTCAAAGAGTTGCCTTTAGTCTGGATTTGTACTTTTTGGCAAACTATTTCACTAGCTTCTACCAAGAGTGGATGAATCAGAATACTGTGATCCTGTACTCCCCAAAAGACAACCCACTGAAAATAACGTCCCAAGAATACTGCTTTCAGGCTTTTTTTTGCATGGGCAAACCCTCCTGTACCCCCATCTCCAACTAACATAAGTAACAGTATGAGCACAATACAAGGGGGAAGGGGACAAACATACAGAAATAGCACTTAGTGTTTGCAAGATTCCCCAACAATGCTTTTCAATGGAAATGATGGCATTATCAGAGAACTGAGTCTCATAGAGTTGAGACTCAGAGAATTTACTTTTGTGGAGTAGTAGGCCAGTATTCATAGTCCAGGGCTTTCCATTTTTGTAGTAGTAATTCATAAAGAGCATCCTTAGCTGTTTATGCAAATAGTAGACTTGCAGGATGAATATGTAAACATGGAGGCATTTTTATAAACATGCCTCCCTCTCCAAAAACATAATATATTTAAGGCAAAAGTGATAATGGATAGCTGATATGCAGATAAGGGGCATTACACGTTTGTGTATCAGTAGAATTCATACTGATGAATCCATAATGAGCTTATTTGCATACAAAACATGTAAATGACCCTGAATTTACACCAATTAGCAGCCATTTTATAAAAGAATATGGAACTGTGAGGGGAAGGGAAAAGGTTTCATTTAATTTCATGGACATGCTAGTGCATACATGGGCAGACTGCTGAGCAGGATTTTGGGGGAAATGTTTCATTTTGGTGCTTGTGCACAGGAGCGGCCTTAGGTCAACTGGTGCCCTAAGCAAAAGGGCTCCACGGTGCCCCCTACCACACCATCTGGTGCCCCCATCCTGGTCTACCTACACCAAATAAATACTGGAAAAGCTCCCCTGTTACAGCGGCGCCCTAGGTGACTGCCTAGTTGGCCTATGCCTAAGGCCGGCTATGCTTGTGCATTCTTGGGCATACTGCTGAAGGGTCTGTGGGGAACTGTTTCATTCTGGTGCTTGTGCATACTTGTACATATTGCTTAAGGGATCGATGGGGGAAGTGATTCATTTTAGTGCTTGTCCATAATTGGACAAACTAATAAAGGGATGGCTGGGGGCAAGTTCTTCGATTGCATCTCTGATATGCAATGTGAAGCTTCACATTTTACAAGGGATGTGTGTACTGTGTGGATAGTGGACTATGAATTACAAGAACATCTCATTAGCATTTGCTGCTTTGCAAAATGTCTCATTTGCATCTCATTACACTTAAGACCTTTCTCATTAGCATAAATGGTCTATATGAATCTTGTTTTCACTACACTCATTCATAAACATCAGGGATGCTCGTAATGTATTTGTGCAAATGACCATGAATACCGGCTGTAGTATTCCCATTTTAGTAATTGGTTTGCCAGTAAACTAACTTTGGTGCACTGTAATTTCCTCTATGTACATCTCACTTTTGTAGCACAGCAATAGAACACATATTGAACTTCAGAGAGACAGTCTACTTCCAGCATTATTATATTTATCTATATATTTATATATTTATGTATGTATTTATTATTTATTTAACTGTTGTAGTCTAATATTATTCAGGATTGTTTTTCTTTAAATGAATATTTTTCTTTATTTGTATTCTTTTCTTCTTTGAAAACTTTATACCTAATATGGTCTTCAGATTATTTTTGCTACTGTTAAATGTATGACACCTACAAAATATCTCAATTGTTTGTCATCAGAAATCTTGACACTATATGCCGTTATCATCCACTTTCTGGAATGTGGGATATTTGAAATCACTGAAATTTTCCTAAGCATTGCATAGATAAGGAGATTCATAGAACCATCAAATCCAAGATGAGTGAAATCAATGCATCAAAATAATAATATACAATAGGCACCACTCAATCTTGCCAAAAATGTCAAAAAAATTTTTTTTTAGACTCACTGCTCATCTGTCTAAGAACACACCCATTTACACACATAGATACACACATGCAAGTTGAATGCAGTGAGATTAGAACCCCTACCTATCTAGATACACAAGCTAAAGAACATAATACTTAATGGTTGCACCACAGAAGAAGGGCAGCTTCTATTGCTCTTGCATTCACCATTACTTAATATCAACTCTATGGTTACACAACCACAGAGAAAAGGCAAAGACCAGCAAAAATGAAGTGTTCTTGCTCCTTTTTAAAGCACTACATTTCAGACGAGGGGAATCAAATTGCAACAACAGTTCAAATAAGGCAACCATGATAAAAAAAAAAAAAAAAAAAAAAAAAACAGAAATCTGAATCTTCCCATCAAAAACCTACAGAACAACAAACACATTCATGATGCACATAGTTGTACTCAGATTTTTCAGCAAAATCCCGTGAAAAGAGTGATGGTCAATGTTCTTGAAATTTGATATATGTGCTCCAGCTTAACTGAATTTACAGAAACTGGCTGCAGTAAAATGGCATTATCTCTAAAAGGGTAATATAAAGGATATAACGAGGCAAACAAAAGGAATCTTCATCTATGGCTAATTTATTGGAAAGGCTGTTGCAACACTGAATTAAGGAATTACTGCTGTATAACCAGGCTTGGAGTTCTTCTGTCTGTTGAGAGTCTACAAACAGCCAGGTGGCAACTGACTGATTCAGCAATGTTTAACAGCTTATAGATTTTCTTATCAATTTGATTTACGAACAGTGTAAACTGGAATTGTTTTACAAGATGCCTTTGTCATATAAAAATTTTAATTTTCTTTTTATTTTGAATACTACAGCTCACTATGTTGCTTATATCTTCTGGTATCCTTCACTGATTTTGAAAATTTGAAAATGTTCAAACATATAGAAAGCAACTTTTTTATTAATAAAGTCTTTATTAAGTAAAAGTAAATATATTGTAGATATCTGGAAAACCAGGCAACTATCTAATTTTATGGAAACCATTTGGCTCAGTTATATTGCTTATTTGATTTCATGAATGACAGTAGATCATCCCATTTTAATAAAAAATGGTGTAATATTATTTCATTGCATATCGAAAGCGTAGCAGTAGAACTGTGAATAAGAAACAATGATTTCATTTAAGCTTAAAATAAGTATACATTTAACAGCTCTTATTGTTTTAAAGTGAGTTCTAGTTAAATCCAAGACAAACAAGAAGTGAAGTTGCTTAATAATTCTGCATGGTCTTTTATATCAAGGAGTTTTCAGGCTGGAAAATCAGGTATGCCCCTACAAAAGTTTGTATATCCTTGGTAGTATGTTCTCCTTTTCATGAACTCTCACTAATGTTAAATGGCAGCTTTTGCATTGTTTCTGGGTTTGTTCTTGACATCTGAAGAACATTCGGTACTATGATAACAACTGTAAACAACTTATTTAGAAGAAAAGCAGCATAAATATAACGTTTCCTCTTGCTGTTGGATTTGCTGTTGTTCCTATTTCATAACTTTTAATTCTGATATTGTTTCTTACTGTTACAAGTGATTTCAGAGACATGGTGCAGATAGAATTAGGCCAGTATTCATAGTCATTGTGCGAACGAGTTTCAGTTATCCACCCTGTCCGCAGATGAACATAGCTAACCCATGATTCATAGAGGACATTTATGCTAATGTGCAATTGCCTTGAATAAGCCTAAGTCAATTAACTCATAATAACTTGTAAATGAGAAATGCTGTAACCTAACATATGATAATAAAGCCTCCTTGAGATTCATAGTCATATTTTTGCTCCATTTGTATATTTATTGTAAAAACATAGTTGTGCCTATCATATCTACTTTGCAGACCATAAACTTGCTTATATCTTAGCTGTTTCCTTGCTGACCTTGTAAAATGACACAGTCATGCACAGAAATGTTTCATATAAGCATCAGTCAAACAACACCCTTCATACTGCGAAAAAAAGCCATGTGACACAAACCTCATATTTATGTACACATGCAGAGTCCAACCAAGTAAAGTTTTACTTAAGTAATGTTTGCACAATCATGAATACACTGGCAATACTAAAAAAGGCAGTTTGTTAAGATATCTATGCCTTCATTACCCCTACAACGTTCTTATAATACTATGAGTGACACTTAGGAATCTCAGAATAAAGGCACATGTTCAACCACCAAAACATCCTTGCCATTTCAGTACTTCAATCACTGCATTTCTACCATGTATACACAATCAGTAAAATGGGCAGCTGCGATGATGTGGGCAGCTGCGGTGGTGCAGCGGTTAGAGTTGCCACCTCACAGCAAGAGGTTCTCCAGTTCGATCCTCGGCTGGGGTGCCTTCTGTGTGGAGTCTGCATGTCCTCCCTGTGGTCACATGGGTTTCCTCCGGGTGCTCCAGTTTCCTCACACATCCCAATGACATGCTGTAGGTGGATTGGATACTCTAAAATGACCCTAGGCGTGAGTGCATGTGTGTGTGTATGTGTTTGCCTTCATGGAATGTTGGGCACCAGGCTGGCAACTTGACACCGTAAATCTCTACTGCCAATCATGAGCAGACAGGTGATCTGCTGTGGCGACCCCTAACCAGGAAAAGCCGAAAGAAGAAGAAAAAGAAGAAGATACACAATCAGTAAAAGACACCAAAGTAATTCATTTTTTCACTGATCACTAATAATTTCCACTGCTGATGTAATGAATTCCCATTTAAAAATGCTATGTCCATCATATGAATAAAACAAACCCTTCATGAAATGAATTCAGTAATCGTACCTCTTAATAATTTGCAGTATTTCTAATATTTTGTTCTTACTTTAAAAACTCTGGTGTCCTAATTAATTTGCCACCTAATTCAAGTACACCTAAACTAATATGCTGCTGTTAAAGTTACAAACATAAGTTCAGGGCCCTTTGCATGTTTTGTATGCAAATGAGGCCCACATATGTTTATCTCAATGAATTGCACTGATATGCAAATGTACCTGGCACCTTATGCACATAATTGCTTTTTCTGCTTCACTTCACATAAAGCATATTTTCAGGCACTTACACTTTTGTCTTTAGTAGGCATATTTATCAACACAACCACCCAATTAAGTAGTCAGAGAGAATGACATCTGCTGGCTACATTTGTATACCAACTTAGTGCTGCCCTTCATGGATTACCAATATGTACAACTAGAGCCCAGAACTATGAATATTGCCCTTAATATTACCTTTGCAGTTTAATTTATGCTTCTAGTTCATGCCATGTATATCTTGCTTGATAATGTATATAACATCTGTAAGAAATACATACATTCAGTCAGCAGGATAACTATTGATGTGTTAATTCCCAGAGATAAAACAATGTTCTTTTCAATATAAGCTATAAAACACATGAAAGTGCTGAGATAAATAAAACTCACATAGCAGTTGAGCTTAGCAAAATAATTACC
>NC_056736.1:110592860-110707860 GCF_019279795.1 Protopterus annectens | reverse complement strand
GCTTGTGTCATTTAGGGGAACAAATGGAACATTTCATTAAGGCAGGCTAGTCGGACTGCAGGTCCATGGGGCAAAGTCAGCATGCAAAAAATAAATTATACACAAATAAATAAATAAATAAAAACAGGAATGGGTAGGTGAAATAATGCATAAATTAAGTATCTGAATCAGGTCTTAGACATTATAACATTCTAATGAGCTGTGCATTTAGTGAAAACTTTCAACAATCATTAGTTTACTGCCAAACTGATATCTGAAAGCAGTATCAAAGTTCTCTTGCTTCTGAGAAATTCGTCTAAGATATCTATGCATAGTTTTAAAATATGACCCCTCAGCAGGCATTTATTTGTATCATTTTTTCGTTCATATTTTACAGTTAACACAGGTTACCACTATCATTCACTTCCATCAAATTATTATTTCTTTAAATGGTGCTGTTTCATTTATGTTGCTTGCAGGATGCACTATTACAAATCTTGACTGCATGAACTGTGATGCAGCTGACATGACCTAAACATTGCCTCTTTAGTTTGTCTGTGCACCGTGTCTGGAAAGAAATCCTTAAAGGACAGGAAGGAACTTTAGTTTTGAAAGATGGCAGCCTGTCTAACCTGGATAAGCAAGTCCTGGGTTTGACTTCTTTATCTCCATTATTGTAAGGTGTGACACTGAGCATGCTCCTTAACCAGGCAGTATTCTACAGTTTCCTCTGAAGAGCAGCACTGCTGTATATTGGGCTTAATTTCTTAACACATAAAATTAATAAAAAAAAAATAAAGTGCTTAGAGTGACTTCAGAAGATACAACACACAAAAGCATCAGATGTATCTGAATATTTTCTGTGGTAAACTAGCATATTTTTGCATGTGGTAATGGTTGTGCCAAATGTAGTAGTCAAGAATTTACAAACGCGTTACCTGCCTGGCCTTATTACCTTTTCTGAGATTTTTATTAGTAACAGGGGTCAATATTGTGAATTATTACTCATTTGTAGTTCACACCATTAAGGATGCATTTTATTAGGCAGGCTTGTTTTACAGTTCTTCCCACCTTATTCAGGGTAACTCTTGTACTTCACTTGAAAGCCATGCAGGCCAGATTGACAAGATGTCTGTATATTTTTGAGCAGAATTCAAGCAGGCAGTTTGGAAGTCTCAGCTGCAGATACTGTCTGAATATAACACTAAATGCCAACATCTAATTTGGTTTGCGGTATGGTCCAAAACTTCATGCGATAATTAAGTATTTTTCTTTCAAAATAATTTTTATTAAAGATAGTTGGCTACATATAAAATGTGTCTTAACCTTAAATAGTTAGCAAAATGAAATGAATAAACATTCAGACGCAAAAAGAACTAAAAACTTATCACGAAAATATTCTTTCTAAATGTGGGCTGCATTTACTGTACACATAACAAAGGCTGGTTTGAAATTCCTCCATTCAGAAAAGAAGTAGCTCAGACAAAATCATTTACAGTATGCATACATCTTTATCAGACCAAATATGATATGGTATAATATGAAAATTTTAAAGGAATAAGGTATCTAATTTCTTTGAACAACCTAAAGATATGGTTTCAATAAGAAAAAGGAACTCCTATGTAAATGCCTTCTTTTTATTTATAGTCCTATTTAGATAGATGCATCTTAATCTGTGGCTAGAATCTGCATCTCTCAGCTTTGCAGACTGCTGTAATGGCAGAGGCTGCAAAGCTTTTGATAAGAGGGGCAAGGAGCAACGTGCAAGTCCCTCGGTGATAACCTTCTGACTCCAACATTATAGGTCTTTCTACTGGAATTGAGTTCTACATCTTACTCGATTGCTTATTGTCACTGATGAGTAATGGATGCATGGCCTGTGTGTCCCTGGGTACACGATCTAGTCAGTCAGGCCATCGAGAGGCACAGCTGTGGGCTGTTGAGGCAGACAGATAAAAAAAAAAAGAAAACTGCTAATGTTTCAGATACAGCCAGTAACTGAATAGAGTACCCTGAGCATATCTGAATAATAGCACCACTAAAAACCTCCCTGTACCAGTTTGAAAGTACATTAATCAAGCTGTTCTCTCTGCTAATGTAGAAGTTAAGATAAAGCAGTAAACACAACACGAGACTTTGATAAAGAGGCCGACTTCAAAAAGTTACTTTCAAGGCTATATTTAAAAGCTTATTACAAGTAAAAGAAACTTCGAATCTAAACCAGTTTTTCTGAAATATGTTGTTTTTTTATCTTGTGTAATTAATACAGGATGTTAAACTCATTTCTATACTTTATATATTGATTGGTGTAAAAAAATATATACTATAACCACAGACGTTTGTGTAAAACTATCATTGTAAAATTAATTTCTTTACAAAAGTATATTATGAATATTATTAGCTGAAAATTCAGCTCAATGCAACATTCTGCTGTAGGCTGAGAAGAGGAAATAAGGGTGAGCCGTACCAGATTAAGACTTCAAACACTGCTGCCATTTCTGATACATAAGCTTGCCTTCCACACTCCAGGATCAACAGCTTGAAGTGCAATTAATATTTCCACAACTGATAGCTGCTCCTATTCCTGTATTTGCCAGACTGCAGTAAAACACCCCTTCTGAGGTTTTGTCTTGCCAGTGTTTCTCTTGCACTCATGTAGGGAGTAAAGATTTACTACACCCCCTGACACATCAAGACAATGACACAGTGCCTAATGCCTATGTCTGTATTCACATTCTTAGTGCTTATGATGTTTTCAGTACACATATAATGATCTTCACTAACATATAATGATCTTCACTAACATCTCTAGACAGTGAAAACATGCCATTTTAAGATATTCTGTTTCGTACGTATAAGTGCAATACGCACTGTCCCCTTAAATGATCCACATACCGTGTGTGAATATATTATAGCAAGTCTGAAAGGAAGATGATGGGTGCCCCTGTGGCAACTTGTATATCAGCTGTGCTGAGTACTTTAGTAATGTAACAAAGAAGAATGCCTGATGCCATGGGACAGGACAACAAGGAAGATGAAGCTTTTATGTGGATGACTTAGGTTCACAAATACTTTATTTAAATTTCTTGTCTAGTTATCAGAGGTACATGGTTACCACAGGATATTTTATTTGTGCTTGCACTGAACATTGTAGCACCTAGAGATTTCTTATGCATGCCTATCTGATAAGTTGGAGCCAGTATTAATTAAACTGTAATAATTTATTTCATGCTAGAATGTCAGTCAGAAGAGTCTGTCAGTGCCAGATCATGCTATTTAACATGGACCAAAACCATTAGCAACTAATAACATTGTGGAACTTATATTTGTGTGATAGTCAGTAGACTGGGGTGACTGGCAGCCACCCAAGAAGCTAAATGCAGAATTCCAGTATGGTTGGGGATATAGGAGAAGGTATGAATGGCAAATGAATGACTAATTCACAAGAATTACATTTGGCAGCCATTATAACAGGCCATAGAAGGGTAGAGGGCTCTTTGGTGGCTTTAACAATGTCCAAATTTCAAATAGCCTTTGGGAGAAAAGCAACACTCAAGAATAAGGGACTATGTTGTTATGTATGGTGCTATTCCTTTCTGTTACTCACTTTTAATTACATCAATTCCAAAGTTGCACTTTCCTGTGGTTAAGACTGTTGACCCATGCATTGCATTACCATAGTATCCTCCCTTAACATACACACACACACATTCAGCCACACATACACCTGCATATCTCTTACCTGTCTCTAAGCTGACAGAGTGTCCATAATGTCACTCCTTATATTTTCCCTACCCTTGCAAATAAAGAATCTATACAGTTAGTCAATAATGTCAGAATTAGAGTTTCATTTTTCTTACTGAACATAAAGTTGGTGCAGGACCTGTTACTCTATTAATTTTTTAATTGAATCCAAATAATAGTGTAAAAATTCTGTTCTTCCAGGCTATGCCCTGAAGCTCCACATCCCCACATGATCACACCCCTATTCCTGTCAATTATCTGTCCCTGATTTTACATGCTGCTGTTGCATCTTAAAGGTAACCAGCCTCTATTAATTCGTGTATGGTCATAATCACTGAATAATATCAGACATTAAAGTTTCATACCTCCTAGGACGTTAAAAATACCCTACTACACTAAGTGATCAGTTAGAAGGGTGGGTTAACTCTGTTGCTACCTGTGTTAAGGATGGATGTAGGGTTGAAAACATTTTCCTTTCTTTTACTTCAATTTTTTTTGAAAGACAGTTAATATTTGAGGAGTATCCCTGGTGACTAGTGGTGGTAGAAAAGAGTGACACCGTCTTTGGGAATGCCAAAGGTACAAGCTTTGAATATTTTTGTATCTTTAAGCGCAATATAAAAATTTACCCCTGGTGTCTAGTGCTCCCTCCACCCTATGTCTTTCATGTTATAAAACCTTTCTACTATTTTTTCATCTTTAAGGCACAATATAAATAGTTACCTCTGGGGTCTATTACAACCACCTATCTTACAAAATTTGCTAATTAGTCTAGGGAAGTGTGGATATATGACTGGAGCCCCCCCACACACAAATATACAGAGTCTCCCCACCCAGTCACGCTCATGGACACATTCAACTATTCACCCACTCTCACCTTACACCACTGATACCTCTACATACACTCACATGTGCAGCTACACATGCACACATACACACACAAGCCCCCCCCCCCCCCATAGTACCTGTCTGCTAAACTCCCTGGTACTTTCTCTAACACAATCATGTGAACATGAGGGTTTGGCCATGTTCATTAACACGGGTAGTGGATATAATTTATGCAACCAAACGATTCTTAAATCACTCACCCTCACCACAGACATTTCTGAGGGGAGATCACATGGCTAATTACAATATGCTGCTCTCCCAGATTGCATCATTAGCATCATTGGTACTTCACCATGGTAGGGCTGTCTCCGTATCAGAAATGGTCACCACAAGATGCATACCAGGCATACATAACACAGCAACCTTTCTGAATATGGTCCATTGTTTGACAAGGAGAATAAAAAATGTAAATGTTTGGAGTATAAGTGGAATTATAAAGGGCTGTAACATACATTGGAGGGCACAGAATTTCTCACCATTGTTTCCCCCTTGTTATGCCAGTCTTAGAAAAGATGTACTTCCAATACCTATTTCAGTTCTCTGATGTAAGCGCTGTCACCACAAATAGAAAAAAAAACAGAAAGCTTGGAAATGCAAGTTTCTTGTTCCACTAGCTGTTGTTGTATTTACTTTCTGGTTCAGTACTTTGCACTGCTGTCTTGTGATCATTTACTGTACACTCAGCCCATATTAACACTTCAGCTCTACTCATGCTATGCTATTCTTATGTTACACTACTCATTTCATACCTAATGTCATACTTCCAAGTACAAGTACTCATTTTATACTTAATGTCATGCTTCCAAGTACAAGTACTCATTTTATACTTAATGTCATGCTTCCAAGTACAAGTACTCACTTTATACTTAATGTCATGCTTCCAAGTACAAGTACTCACTTTATACTTAATGTCATGCTTCCAAGTGCTCATTTTATACATGATGTCATACTTCTAAGTACCTATTTTATATCTAATGTCATACTTCCAAGTGCTCATTTTATACCTGATTTCATACTTCCAAGTACAGGTACTCATTTTATACCTGATGACATACTTTTAAGTACTCATTTTATACCTAATGTCATACTTCCAAGTACTCATTTTATACCTAATGTCATACTTTCAAGTACAGGTACTCATTTTATACCTAATGTCATACTTCTAAGTACTCATTTTATACCTGATGTCATACTTCTAAGTACTCATTTTATACCTGATGTCATACTTCTAAGTAGTTATTTTATACCTGATGTCATACTTCTAAGTGCTGCTGCCACCATACTTTATTCCCTGATCACTTGATCATTTTGAATTTCTTGTCATCCTAGCTACGTTCCTACAAACTAACATAAACTCATTCCAGTCTTTCTCTTGGAAACACTTATATGTATGTAACAGAAAGAGTGTTATTTTAAGTGACTAAGAAACAAAAACAAATATAAAGCAAATTATTTTATTTTGTCAAAAATATTGAAAACATATGTACAGAACTGGATAAGCAAAGAAAATAATAATAAACACTTTATTTATTATTTATTTATTTATTTATTTATTTATATTTGTTGACTGGGAGTGTCCAACTGGACATAGGTCCATTTTCAGCGGAGGCCCGGGGAGAAAAACTCCACAGTTAAAATAAACAGACAGTAGTTACATTGGATTACATAGCGATTAACAATTTACATAGCAATTACTTACAACATATTTACAGATGAAGAGCATAGTACATCAGTAGACAACTAGAATCTTTATCTGTGAAGTACATAACAGACATTAACAAATGTTACAATAAGAAGTTCCTGCTGTATAATAAGTACTAGGCTTATGAGCATCTGAGCCTGCTTTAATCAAGGTAGTTAGTGGAATGGAAAGAAAGGTAGTGGTTGGATGGGGTGGGTGATATTAGAGCGGGAGTTGCAAGGGCATAGCGAGCATGTTTGTAGGTGTGCTTTTAGTAAACTTTTGAAGTGGGTGCATGATGGTATGGAGGTAATTGTGGGTGGGAGGAAGTTCCATAATTTGGCTATGGTGCAAGAGAATAGTGCTTCACCAGTAGAGTTATTGGCTTTAGTGATCTGCAAGTGATTTTTGTTGCTGGATCTTAGTGGTCTGGTGGTGCGATAGGGTTGGAGTAGATTCTGGAGGGATGGGACATTTAGTGGATGGTTTACTAGTTTGTGGGTGAGAGTTGATTGCATTGAAGGAGGTGAAGGAGTTCAAGCCAGCCCAGTTCAGCAAGTGAGAGACAGTGGTGACTATGGTAGGATGCCCCTGTGGCGAATTTGGTGATTTTGTTGTAGCAGGTCTCTAGCTTGTTTAGATCGCATTGCCTTAGGTTGGTATATATATTGGAGAGGCATAAAGTAGGGTGGAGATAAGGTGGGAATTTGCTATTGAAATCTTTGCTGCTTTGGTGAGAAGTTGCTTATTTCTGTATAACGCTCCTAGTTTTTTGTGGACTTTTTTATGGTCATGGATATGTGAATGTCAAATTTTAGTTTATTGTCTATTTCCACTCCTAGCAATTTGGTGTGTTCAGATGGGTATATAGTGGTGTCTTTTGCTATGATGTTAAAGTGAGAGTTGTTTTGAGTATGTTTGGTGGGTTGGAAGATGAGCAGTTTAGTTTTGTTTGGGTTGAGTATTAATTGGACATCGGATAACCAAGTTTCAACAGAGGAAAAGGCTTCCTGTGTGACTTTTTGCAGTTTGGGTAGAGACTGGGCTGAGCAGATGATGGTTGAGTCATCTGCGTATTGTATGAGTGTGCCATGTTTGGTGGCAAAGGCTAGATTATTGGTGAAAACA
This sequence comes from Protopterus annectens, assembly GCF_019279795.1. NCBI lineage: Eukaryota > Metazoa > Chordata > Ceratodontiformes > Protopteridae > Protopterus > Protopterus annectens. The sequence goes on along the minus strand of NC_056736.1, from coordinate 110,700,440 downwards.
GAGAAGAGTAGGGGTCCAAGGATGGATCCTTGGGGAACCCATATAGAGACAGGTAGTTGGGGAGATATGTCATTCTGCCATACAACGGATTGTTGGCGGTCAGACAGGTAACTCTGAAACCAGTTCGTGACTGATTGTGAGAAGGATAGGTTATTGAGGACAGAGATAAGCTGTTTGTGTGGAACCATGTCAAATGCTTTAGATAGGTCTAGGAAAGTAGCAGAGGAGAGATAGCCATTGTTTTTATGCTGAAGGATAGTGTTAGTAAATGAGAGTAAGGCAGTGGTGGTGCTATGGTTTGGTCGGAAACCATGCTGAGTACTGGAAAGGAAGTTGTTAGTAAGGAGGTAGTCTGAGACCTGAGAGTGTATGCATCTCTCTTGTAGTTTGTTTAGCAGACTATTATATCAGAAACCATATACGTGCTGGAATGGTATGAGGGGGATTGTTAGCAAATACAAATAATACAAGTTTTAAATATATACCCACTTACCACTGAAGTATTCTATTAAATATGTTCTAACAGTGCTTATTTTATTTTGTTTATTTTATTTTACATTTGTTGACCTGGATAGTCTGACTGGATGCATGTCCATTTTCAGCGGAGGCCCGGGGAGAAAAGCTCCATGGAATAACAAATCATCATAAACATATTATTTACAGAGATTAGATGGGCAGACAATACAAATTACATATAGAATATTTTCAGTGATTAGAAGAGCAAACATTATAACAAATCGTAGTGTTATTCAACGAGAGAATCGGATAAAATTACATAGCAGGCTACCTAGCAGATTTACACATTCCAGAGACAGGTTAACCAGGCTTGATACAGTGACATAACCAGTTTGTTCCCAGGTGATGTTTGAGCTTAGTTTTGAACTGACCAAGTGAAGAGAGTAAGGTAATATCAGCTGGTAGAGAATTCCACGCTCTACCTACAGAATATACAATGAGGGAGTCACTAGCTGAGTTATTAGTTTTACATATCTGAATAAGGAGTCTGTTGGAGGCGTACAGCAGTCTAGGATTATTATAGAGGGTGACAAGATCTTTAAGTGCAGGGATATTGTTAGGGTTATATATGATTTTATGGGCCATAACCAATTGGTTATATAGTATTAGACTGGGTAGTTCAAGCCATCCAAGCTGGATTAGATTGATGCAGTGATGTGTCCTAAAAGGCAGCCCAGTGGCAAACCTGGCAATGTGGTTATAACAGATTGAGAGTTTGTTCATGACAGTCTTATTAACATTAGAGAGAAGAGGGGATGCATACAGAAGAGTAGTGAGAAGGTGAAATCGAGCTATGGCAACTTTGGCTGGGGGGTTAGGAAGGCTTTTATTCTGTAAAGTGATCCTAGTTTTTTGTTGATGGTTTTAATCAATTGGTTAACATGTAGGTCAAATTTTAGATTATTATCTATAATGACACCTAATAGTTTAGTGGAGAGGTCAGGGGAGATTATTGTTCCATCATGTGCTTTTATTATAAAGTTAACAGCAGTAGACCTTTGTGTAGGTAATAATAACAGCATTTTAGTTTTTTTAGGATTTAGAATCAGACGTCGTTGGGAAAGCCACTTTTCTATTGTGTTAAAGGTGGTCTGGGTGGCTAACTGTAACTCTAGTGGGGATGTGGCTAAGCAAATCAGGGTAGAGTCATCAGCATATTGGATACAGCTGACTTTTGGGGTGACAGTATTCATATCGTTGATGAAAATGGAAAATAACAGAGGCCCTAGTATAGAGCCTTGTGGTAATCCAAGGGTGATAGGTAGTAGGTTAGAGAATTTATTCTGCCAAAGAACAGCCTGCTGTGTATCACTTAGATAAGATTTAAACCATTGAAGGGCTTTAGGATCTAGACCGAGTGTTTGCAGGGTGTGGATTAATAGTTGGTGGTCAACCATATTGAATGCCTTGGAAATATGGTTATTGTTTTGATTATGGTTTATGGTATTGGTAAAGGCTAGTAGGGTAGAGGTAGTACTGTGGTGAGGTCTGAAACCATGCTGGGTACCTGCCATGAGGTGGTTATGGATTAGGTGGTGCATGAGCTGCCTCTGTATACATTTTTCCATAATATTTGGAAGTGGAGAGAGTATAGCTATAGGCCTATAGTTGGAGAATTCAGTAGAGCTACCTCCTTTATGGAGTGGGATTACATAGGATATTCTCCAGATAGTGGGAATTTTAGCTTCTTCTATGGTTCATTTGATAAGTATCGATACTGGGTATGCAATGGCATCAGCTGATTTTTGTAGGTATTCAACAGGAAGTTGGTCAGCCGATAGTGTGGTGGGTTTTAGTTTTTTGATTAGGGTACGGATAAGAGATGTGGTGACAGGTTGAAAACTAAATGAGAGTAGGTTTCTAGAGGTAGTACTTTCTGGGCCAAGGGAGCTAGGAGGTAGTTGGCTGGCTAGGGCCTGAATTGTCTCGGTAAAGAATCGGTTAAAACTATTTGAAACATCCTCTGGGGGTTTATCAGTAGTGGCAACTGGGACGGGTGTAGTAGTATGTCCAGGGTGTAGTAGTTTATTCAAGCCTGCCCAAAACATCTGAGGGTTATTTTGATTTTCTGTCTGTAATTTGCAGTAGTATTGTTTTTTGTCTTGTAGTATGAATTTGTTAGTTTCGTTCCTAAGTTGCCTGTATTTAATTTGATCTTGGAGGTGTTTAGTTGAACGCCATAAAGCCCAGGCTTTGTTTCTAAGGCTAATTTTGAGTCTAGTCTCTTTTGAAAGCCATGGTGCAGTTTTTGCCTTTGTTCTTTTTGCGCGAATAGGTGTGTGTAAGTCAAGGATATCAAGGAATTTATTGTTAAAGTACGCAACTGCTTCCTCTAAGGGGAGGAGTTTTAAAATAGACCAATTACATGATTTTAGTTCCTGTTGGAATTTGGCTGAGTCAAAGTTTTGTTATTTCTAACATTTCTTAGTTCTTAGGGTTGTTGGGGATTGATAGCTTTGTGCTTAATTATATATGTGAGATGGTGATCACTTAGACTATCGGGGAGGGTACCAGAGCTGTACATATGGGGGTGACTATTGATGAGTACCCGATCAAGTATGCTTTCTTTTTGGTTGGGCTTACCTACCCTAGTAGGGGTGATAATGATTTGCGTAAATGAGTGTAGGTTAATATGGGTGTTTGGGGATTCTGATGAACAGGTGGCCCAGTCTATATTGAAGTCTCCGAGAAGTAGGGTTTCTTGGGGGTAGTGACTAGATATCCAGTGTAAGGTGTCTTCAAGTGTAGCTATATTATTACCTGGGGGAATATACATGCAGATGATATAAATGCAATGTTAAGTTGCAGTTTGGTGGCTAGAATCTCTAAGTTGTTAATCTGATGTGGTTGTACTACATCTGTGGTTACATTCAGTCCTGATTTATAGAGTATAGCTACCCCACCCCCCCTTCCTGGAAGCACAGTCCAGTCTGTGTATGATATACCCAGGAGGTAGTACTTCATTGTCTGTAGTGCTAGGTTTTAACCAGGTCTCTGATAGATGGAGAATCTCAGGATAGTGAACAGCAAGGAGTGCATGCAGTTCATGTACCTTGTTATTAATGCTTCTAATATTAAGATGACAGGTTAGGAGAGAGTTAGATGGCCTGAAAATTGTAGGTTTTTAGCTTAGGTTACAGGTAGAGGGGGAGTATGTGTCTAAGGTGGATGGGCCAGGGTTGGGGTGTAAGTCTCCACCAAGTAATAGGCTAGGCCTAAGCTTGGAGATAAGTTTCAGGAATTTGTCTACGAGTTTGTGGTAGAGTTTGATTGTAGTGCTAATTTTCCTAGAGTTGATGTGTAGGAAGTGAGAACAAGATGTTGGATATGTTCTGGTACTGTAAGTATGGTTGAAGGTGGGATGATTGACAACTTGGGTGATAGTATGGGCCTTTGGAGCTTGAAGTCCTGTGACAGACTGATTTTCATATAAGGTAAGGAAGTATGGGACTAATAGGAGGGGTAGTAAAAAGGAGTGCAACATTGTTTGGGATGTGGCTTGACAGATAAGAAACTGTTATACCTGGAATTGCAGTACCAGAAGATAGTGTGGTTAGGTAACTGTATTGAAAGGGGGTGGGAGGCTGCCAGATGAAAGATGATAAGTGCTGGTGAGATGTAGGTAGAGGGTTTGGGTGGGGAATAATTATCACAGCAAGAGGCAATAGGAGCTAGTAGGTGGGGGAGTGGCTAATCAGGTAGAAATATAGATGTAGTTATTTATTTCTCTAACCTTTCCTTTTGCATTACTGGTTCTATACTAAGGACCATTTCTTGTCTGCAATATCTTTCCACAGGAATAGCACAGAATGGATGAACTCAGTGGCCCATGTTAAAGCTACTACTATTGCTTTAGTGGCTAAAGAATTAGTGAGTGAAAAGCCATGTGCCCATGCCTTCATGGACTTGATGAGAAGTAGAATGAAACTGAACTTTAATGAAATGATACTTTTTCATTTGCCTTGAACTCACTATTCCATTTGTGAGTCTTTGAATAAAGATAAAAACAATGGTATACTTGGAGCCAGCTCTTATACTTTAGAGCATGTAAATATGAAACTACTTTTACAGTACAGATGTTGAAACAGTGGCAGGTTTAATATGAACTGAAATGGATTTGTCAGCACTACGTCTTTGTTTGCAAGCTTGGTTTCTGTATTATTAGGGAATACACTTAGCCCAGTACTGCCAGATGCACACTATCTGGACAGCATGTGCGTGTGTGAGTTTGTGTGTGTGTGTGTGTGTGTGTGTGTGTGTGTGTGTGTGTGTGTGTGTGTGTGTGTGTGTGTGTGTGTGTGTGTGTGTGTGTGTGTTTGTTTATATGTGCATGTATGCAGAGGCCGAGAGAGAAAGCAAGAGAAATATAATTAATGCATTATAATATGACAGGTTTTGACCAATGATGTCTGTATTTTAGATACTCATATTGCACAACTACTTAATGCTGTCTCAGAACTGGAGACAATACATTTTGCAATGCGATGAAAAAAATGGATCCAAAATGGTAAATTAATTTAGATAAGAATATTTAAGCAATAACCCACGTCTGGGTGTGGGTAATGCTAGATTTACCCATGGTTGGTGTGGTTTGGTCATGAGTGAGAAGCCCGAGTGGCCAAACAAAGACAGAGAAAGGAAGATCTCTGTTGCTTTTTTAAAGCTGTCTCACTATGTTAAACAATTTTAACATAGCGAGATATCTTTAAAAAAAGCAATGGCGAAAGGAAGATCTCAGTTGTTTATTTTTAAAGATATCTCGCTATGTTAAGCACATAACATAGCGAGATTACAGCAACGGAGATCTTCCGTTCTCCATTGCTACCTAACATAAACAAAAAAAAAACAAAGACTTATACTAATGGAAAAAGTCCGGGCGACCGGACCTTTTTCCATTAGTATAAGTCGGATTTACAACGGACATGCTGGTTGGGCTGGCCAATCAGCATGCACGTTTTGGAATACTAATCTGCAGTCATTGTATAATTACCTATATCACACACCAGTGGTTTGATAGGAACAGTTTCACAACAATATTGATATCTGATTTCCAGAGTTACCATATGAAGTGCCAAATCCTACATATTACTTCTGTGTTATGTAATTTCCACTATGTTCTGGATTCTGGGTAGGATAACAGATAGACCACTAAGCCATGGTCTCTGGTCATCATATTGCAGTATTCTAGGCTTCATTTTCTTTCTTGTTTTTACTATAACTAAAGCTATTTCAGCTTACTGTTTTGTTTATGATAATGAGCTTACTGGACCATTTTAGTTTTTGCCTTATAATTTTAATATGCTTGTTCCCCAACATTATGCATGTCTCTTTTTGTTACACTAATAGCTCCTATCGGTCCTCTGGACTGTCAGCACAGTGCACTAAACCTGTCATTATACAACTCTTCTGACCCATCTCTGAGCTCAGTGACAGGGAGTGTCTTGTTAAATCCAACTGACAGCATACAAGGAGCAAAGGCACGTTTCTCTGTTCAAGGTGCAAGCCAATACTGGAATCAACAGGAGGGGATTATTCATTTTCATTTGCAGATTTAGGGTTTCCTGTTTGCCATGTATCACCATGGTCATCCTTCCAGTGGAAAGTGAAACTGAATCCACTGTTCAGCCACCTCTTCCAGACCACACTGCCATATAGGATTACCTCCAGTATGTTTGAGTGGAATACTGATGCAAGTTGTCCTTTGTCCCAGAGCATCATACTGTCCAAGGGATGTTGATAACACTTCTGTCAGGGCTGACCTATGTTCTGAGCTTACAGCACAAAGCTTACTGATTCTGCAAGTCTCTGTGCTGCAATCCTGACAAGCCAGCAGTCTTACTCTTTCTCAACTATTAAAATACCGTTGTACACAGTTTATTGCCTGAATACTGTTATCTTCTCCCACTTAGATTTTTATGGCAGACATGAGAAAGTTGAGTGCATAGGTCAGGAACATTATATTTTTCTTTTCCTGGCTTTTATTTCTCTTATGTGGCCTTTAAGTGATGTGCAAATAATAAAACTTGCAAAAAGCAGTTGTGGCTTTCACAGAAAGGCAGTGCATCATTAATAAATAAAAAGGGAAGCCAGCCGTGTGATTTTTAGGTTGCAATTGCTGACGCTATGTGAGTATCTACCAGCACAAAAATATAATGATTTGGTTGGCTTTAGTTTTTTTTTTCATGTCATGAAGCTAATAAATGAGGCAAAATCTGCCTCTGCAGTGCTTGTACCTGCTTTATTTGCTACCTACTAAACTCATACATCGCTGAGTGTTCATTTAAAGAAATACCACGTGGTAAAAGCTGGATTTGAACTAACATACTGATTTTCTGTCTCTAAGCAGTGGCTTTGGTTATAAAGTTTTATCCATGCAGTTATTTTAAAACATCTGAATCAGTGCAATATTTATTCAACATTGTACATTTGGATTTTTCTTGTTGCTTGTCTATAAATAAGTGAATTATCACTGTGGTCTAACAGGTCTGTTGTTTGAAATACTGTAAAAACTACTACATTTTATTCTACAAGAGAAAAATCAGAGCTTCATTTCTACTTAACGTCCTGTCCTCTTCCTTATGCATTCCCCAAAGTGTATCCCATCTGCTTTGGGAGCTCTCATTGCAATATGTAGTGATTGCAGGATAAGCACACCATTTTCCTGTCAATACTTTCCTATTAGCCTCCTGGATCCATACATCATCGTCTTGCTGGCCTGCAGTTTGCTTTATCTCCACAGCGGAGGCTGCCTTTGATTTATCTAACACCCAGGTTAATGAGGCATTGAGCCCAGGGTGGCTCCAAGGGTAATGCACTCCTGTATAAAAATGCTTAGGAGGGATCAAGTGATAATCCATAGTAGACTGAAAGGGCTGGCTCTTCAACAAATGTTGTATTTCTTAATCGCTGAACTAAGGCTCTAATGTCTTTTTCTTAAGCTTCTGCAGCCTGGGGGAAATTACAAGCGCTAAGAATGTAACAAAAAGAAAAAAAATTAAGACAGTGTTTCATTTTACCTCCATGATAATTTCAGTTTACTAATGTTTGATTAGTGTATTATATATTTTTTGCACAAAATATGTGACCTTTAATATTTTGTATGTAATATACTTTATTACAAGAATAGTAACAATCACAATTCAGGATGACAATCAGACTTGACTCAGATTTGCTGTAAAAAAAAGGAAATAAAATACATACGCATTTGACATAATCACTTATGTCCTTTAATACTCAGTCTTGGCCCCTTTTTGTTGGTGATCACAAACTGTCTAATAAATATCCCAAGAATGTGTGCATTTTGAAGATATCACATATACATTGATTTTATGATATTTCTTATACTGTAGTTTTACATTATGAGTCATCAGTGGAATGCCTTTTCAAGGAGCTTACAAAATGATTTAAAGCCCACATTCTGTATTTCATAAATTAAGGACTCTTCCTAGTGTATTTTCTAAATATTTTGTCCTGCTTATGTAATATCTGCATATGAAGTGCCATCAAGTTTCAGTGCAGTAAATGTACAGCTAACAATATTTGGAATTATGCAGAAGTTTGTGAATCAAGTCTAACAAATTTTCTCAAATCTAGACAGTGTAAGAATATTCCAGTAGTTTCCAATTCAGAATACTAAATCAAGTTTCATGATCTGTAATGAAATATTAGGTAAAATGTGTTCAATTTTTAATTTATTACTCAGAAAAGCTCTTAGTAAAGTTTAGAAATTTTAAGTCAAACACAGATTAGTCATACCAGCAATCAACAGCTAAAGCCCACAGAAGTCTTGTTGTAAACAAAAACTTCTATATAGCATTTACTAACATTATCATACTAACTTCCTACATAATATATTATAGTTTCAAATCATTAAACAAATTACAAATGAAACAAGTATTTAACTAAAATTCCTACAATAAACAGCTGGTGCTCAGAGAGTAAACTACAGAGGAAGTTCATTAATACATTGACCAATGTGTCTGAAAAATGTACATCAAACCATTATGTACCACTAGGGAAAAGACTGAAACATCTTGAAAACTGCACATCTGTAGGTCGTTCATGTCCCACAGGATGTTCTTGGTTAAAGGAAAAGTGTAATTTCTTTTGGCTTAGGGTATCTCTGCATGAAAAACACATTTTAAGGTGGACCGCACGTTACTGTGGACTGAGTTGCAGTAGTTAGGTGCAAGTGTTTTTATTCAATTTTTTAATTTAAATCATTCATTACTCTTTACATATGTTAACATGCCAGGTGTATGTGTTTGTTTGTGTCCCTGTGCTAGTTTGGTATGGTATGGTATTATTCTGTTTTCACTTGTTCTAGGCCACAGAGAATGTAATAAATGTGCATGAAGTCCACTAGGTGAAATGGAGGCCATTGTATCAATAATGGCTGTTCCTTGTAGACACTTACCTTATTGTGGTGGAGCTGGCAGTAAATTTGATAAAAAAATGAAACTGCGTGACTGCCAAAATTAGTTCTTAACCTTGAAAATAACATAATGAGGATATATGTTAGACCAAGTAAACAATTAAAAACTTTGATATTTTAACTAGAATGAATCTAAACCAGCATTGCTATGCACAGTGTTTTTAATCATTCCCTTATGAATGATGTCTACAGTGTTAAATGTGAACTCCTTGCAACCAAAATGTTATAATATTGTCCCAATTTATTGCAGAAATGCAAATTACATGTTTTTAACTCACATAATCTCCAGCTTAACATAATATTAGTTATTGATTACAGCAATTAAGTATGTTCACACCATCAGTCTATCACAATGCCTTTCTTTTTCAATGTCTTTTTTCCATTAGATTCCTACTTTATTTTGTTTTAATAGACACACGATTGAAAAATATCATTTTGGCTGTCACTGCTTAATGTGCAAGTAGAATCTATTCAATGCAGTCATAACAGTAAAACCATTTTATTTCCTAAGTACAGGTAAACTTGTAATAAATAAACATTTTATTAACAATAATAATGATAATAATAATAATAATAATAACACTGCTGCTTATAAATGGCAGTACAATGGGAAAAGTTTAGAGTGAATTGGCTGGTAAAATGGAGTTTATGTGCTTCACAAATACATTTAACTGTATGAAGTACTGGAATAAATTTAAAAAACAAGGGCAAGGGTTGCATATTGGATACTGAAAATAGATCTACTTACAGTATACATTTTAGGAAGGCAATATGCAAATATCCTCAGACTTTGAGGCTCAGTTATGCTACATGTTGGAATTATATTAAACTGGTCATTCTTCAGGACCACCCAAAGCAGCCCAGCCTTTTCCAAAGTGTTTGATAGTTTTCTGGTGGCTACCATAAATTCCTTTGTAAGTCACTTTAATGAATGCAGTTTCACAGAACAGAAATGAATGAAATGGAATTTGTTTAGACAAAATGTACATAAATGTATGTGACGGGCAAACACCTGAATGCATCCCAATGGAGGAGTTCTTGTTCCTCCCTTAACCCTCAATTATTTACTTCAAGATCAGTGAAGCTTTAAGTAAAAGGAAATTTCCTCTATTGCTGTGATTTTGTGGGACATTCAACACTCCCTACACAAAAACACATGTGTACATAGGTACATACATGGGCACACAAGCAGATGCATTCTCTCAAATGTGCTTATGCATACACACACACCAACGTACACAAATGTGCAACACACACACATACACACACACACACACAAACACACGCAGAACTGGGTTTTTCCATCACGGGTTAAGCCGAAAAATCATTTTCCTGCACATAGAAAAAAATAATTTTGTATTTGCAAACTCTACTTTTGCTAAGCTGAATTTATCAAAGTAATATTTAGTGATAACTCTGACAAACTGAATGACTTCCCTTTTTGATTGATACTAATAATACAGTTACCCAGTACAGTCTTAAGCTACTTCCAGAGAATCTTTCACTCTCACAGATACAGCCTGAATTACAAAAAGATGTTGACCAACTTACCATCCAGAAAAAATTCTATAGTTTATACTCAAATCATTGATAAGATGGAATGCCATGAATTTTTTGCCTTAAATCACACATGACGACACACAGATATACAGTGCTGTAAGCATTGCAGTATCTTCAGTCAACAAACCCATTTAATGGTTCAAGATGGAGACCATTATCTGCAGGGCTTGGAATGATTCCCTTATTATCCTTTCTTTTGTTGGTGGTGATAGGAGGGATCAACATCAAAGGCAAAGTTGTTCCTTTCTGCCTCTTTCACACTGAGTTTGATCTTACCCTCAACTTGACAGTGTTCTGGGGTTTGCTGCTTCAAATAACTCAGTAGATTTTCTGAATAGGGCATGGTACTGACACAGCCTTAATAATATACACTGTGTTCTGAGACTCATGAAGAAGGATCATAATTTTTATATGCTATTTATCATTGATGCTTTGTCAATTATCAGAAGTCCCATGACATGACTGACTCTAGGCCACCATTAGGGTTATATAAGTAGCCCTAAACTCAGTCCTCTGATAGGTTTATCCCAGAATGCTGGCCTTCTGAACATGCTTGCTGTTGTACATGCCTGATGTCAGCTGCAAAATCCTCATCAATTTCCATTGTTATTGGTGCTCTCACTAAGTCCTAACCTCTGCTGGGTGTCACTGATACAAACTGCTTCAGTGCCCTCAGGTTGGGTGAGCTTGTATCAGGTGCTCACAACTATACTCTGTTGTCATCGCCACCAACTGCCAGGTCACTACTTAATCCTAGTTCTTCTGAATCACAGTCAGGACTTCATCCATGTATGTCTCAGAGCCTACTCCAGTATCAAGAAGTTGTGGACTTGTTTCCTGATGTATCAAAGACAGTTAAATCAGTAAGAAAAGGCATGATTTTAGGGAGGCTTGTAAACATACAGTTTTACCCAGTTCAATTAATATAACAAGCAAAGCAGCTACTTGGTGTTTTTCTTCAATAAGGCCTGAAATGATGTACATCTGGAGTCTGTCTTTTGCTGTTCTTCCCCTGACATTGTCCTGTTGGAGGCTGTGTGGGAAAACAGAAACAAGTAGAATGTTGGCTGCATGTTTAGTACTACTGAGTTAGTTGTTTAGCTGTAGAATGATCAACAAACCATTTAAGTTTTAGATTCTGTTAAGTACTGGTTGATGTATATTCTTTGTTTTCTAAATTTGAATGGAATCAAGGTGATAACATTTATGACTGTTGGCTCTGATTTGTCTTGTTTGCTTTATAGGTTCCTATAGGTTCATAGATAAGTACTAAGTTAGCTGCCCTTATGGGCCATTTTAAGCCTAGCCAATTTCCCTTCCAAATGCGAGAATCAAACTCTGCGCATGGGTTGGGTCTGTGAGGTAAATGCCTTAACTGTTATACCAACCTCTACTCCCTTAGCTGACTATCTTCTCTAGTAATAGCATGCTTGATGAGAGTGTCACCTTATCTAAATATCTTGGAGCACTCCTTGATCACCTGATAAATGACCCTTAAAGCAAGCTTAGCTTATTTTGCTAAGTGTCACTACTGTTGATTCTGCAGTTTAAATAATTCATCACAAATTTAATTTTCTTGCTCATTTTCAGACATGTAGTCCATTTTCTGTGTGCTCATTGCAAAAATGGTCAGGCTACAGTGAAACCTCATTACTGTTCAACTATCTGGATTTTGAAGGCACTCTCCTTGCCTGTTCTCAAGCTTTTGCTCCACCCCTCCTAAAGTTGAAATTGATTTTTAGAAGTTCTGAGTTAATAGTATCAACCCATTAAAAGTGTCCCTAATTTTGGGTCCTTTCCTAAACATTTTTTTTTGCTTTGTGCATAACTCTAAGGTAAAAGTTGACATGTAGATGTAGCAGCTGGCAGACAATTTGTTACATTGATCTAATCTTCTCTTACCTCTGGTGGACATTTAAAGACCAATCCTACCTACCTGGAAAGTCAGACATCTACAGTTCATGCACTGCAGCCCTCTTTTCTATTCTTGCTAAGATCCATTTCATATTATCAAGAGTTTTTTTTTCCACAGATCCCTCTGTATGCACTTTGGATCTAGGAGACTTCTCAGAGTTTTACCCAAATAATGCTTTTAAGGTATTGCTTAGGTTATTGTGAAAAACTAACAGTTTGTTTTTAATACACCCATGGAGATTCTTTTTCATACCTTTGCTTGCATATTTTGTTATAAATATATATGACCCAATTCATACAAAATTGTAACAAGAAATTAGTTTTGACTATTTGGATGTGCACTGATAAAAAGATGAGGTACTTCAAGAAAATCAAAAGTTCTTTTGTTTTCAGGGGGTAGCTGACACTGTTATTAGAATCAAGAACGAACTGAAAAGGGCTGGCAAAGAAACACGTATCCAAACGATAAAATCCAGCTCCTTTATTTGTGAAAGTAAGCGCTTAATATAAGGCAGTAGGAGTGGTTAGAGAGATACCTTGATTGACCCAAGACACCACACCAGAGGAGACGAAAGCGCTTACTTTCACAAATAAAGGAGTTGGATTTTATCATTTGGATATGTGTTTCTTTGCCAGCCCTTTCCAGTTTGTTCTTGGTTTTTGGTTTGTTTATACATTGTGGCTACTGTTATTAGAATGCTATTCTGAATAACAGCTTCAAGAATGTATTGCCATGTTTATAAATATACTTGTCTTTACTCCTGCCTTATTATATTGACAATGTATTTGCAGCTTATAGGATAAACTTGGGTAGAGACTACTTTGTGTTATGAAAGCTCTGTTATTATTAATTTGATTAATTTACTGTTTTATTGATGACACAGTTATTATGCAAGCCACACATAAAATGACCAGTTCAACAGCCATTCTATATCATATTACTGGCCATATGGTATGATCAATAGCTATGACAACAAAGCAGCAAAAACATATATGAAGTATATAAACATTTACTTTAACAAGATATGTATAAGATATGTAGATAAACACATGTATCTATGAATACTTGTATTTATATATCTCGCTCTTTGCATCCATCTCTGCATCTCTCTCTCTCTCTCTCTCTTGTTCTCTGACTATTTTCTGAGTCTCTAAACTCATATATTGAAAGCAAAATCGTGATAAGTCAAAATGTTGAAACTTTGCAATATTACCTTCTAATAGCATATATGTAATACATATGCACACAATTTCAGTATACAGTCAGTCAACAAACAAAATCACTCCACTTTTAGCAAAACTCAGAAACAAGTGCTGACATTTGTCCTACAAATGTAATAGAACAGGTGTTTTAACGTCAAAATTTTAGCATTTAAGGATTTTGACATTTCAACAACTTACAGTCACTATGGACCTAGCAGAAAAACATGGGTGTCCATGCATGCTTGTATTTGTGCATTAACAAATTGAAAATAAATACATATATAACATGACATGGTGGCAATGCCTGGAGTGTATACAAAGAGTGTTTACACTAAAACAAGAGTTACCTTTAACAAGGAAAGTATATGCCTTTTTCCCCAAGCAGATAATGAAGGCTCCATGGAAACCAATGGGAGCTAGATAGTACAGAGTGTAAACTAAGTGTTATTGCTACGTGAATGGCAGATAACTGAAGAAGAGGGTTAGAAGGTGACTCTAGGGACTGAAAAAAGTCCTGTTAACTGAAAGGTATTCCTACATGATGGGTTGGAGGCATTGTGAAGGCCATGAGTTACCTCTGTGATAAATGCTGCTGAATGTTGGAGGATTTAGAATGAAATGATTTTGGAAAAGCATTTTGAGGATTTTTCAGAGAGAAGTAAATTAAACTGCAAGAGTTTTTGCATTCAGTACTTGGACAGTTTGCTTCCTGGAGGAATTGTCACAAAATATGTGTATAATGATTTATATTATTCCCAAGAAGAAAGAAGCATATTTTATGTTTTCCCTGTAAGTAAACCTGACTTGAAATGTATAAACTTGGCTTTCAGACTGTTTTTCCACTGGATGTTAAACAAAGGTGCTAGTGGTTTCCGTCAGGCAACAAATGCACTTCTCTTCGAAACTGTGAACAGTTTTTCATTGACGTCTGCACTCAGCCTGCATAATTGCCCCCCAGTAATCCCCTCCCCAACAAATAGAATGCAGTACCACTGCTACTGCTTAATGAGGTACTTAATGGCTGTGTAAACTGAAGCCTGCTTTATTTCTTTTTTACCTCCCTGAATGCTATGGCTTCTGTAACCCTGGGCAAGAGAATAAGTCTTTTGTTGTTGTATTATTCTTTTCTCAAGAAAAAGACGTGTTAAAGAAATTTCATATGGCAGTAAAAAGGGTTACTGTAAGGACTGGTATAAACCTTGTACTCCTATAGGAATCCATGATTTGAGAAGGATTCCCATGGCAGAGGAAAGGGTTTCTTTTCAACACACTGACCTCTATCTATCTGTGAACTTCAGTTGCTTTTGCAGTTGTCCAAAAATGGAAAAGTAACTTCAGACTTTGGTAAAAGTTATCGCAACTCTCCATGAGTAATGTGTGGTGATGGCTTAACACATATTAAACCTTCTACAATAATATAACCTCCCAGAAATTCAGTAGTTTCCCTCTGTAATAGTTCTGAAGAAGCTTGGATTATAGAAAAATGCCTGGCTATGTAGTGGTATTTGAAAGATATGAAGTAAGGGAAAACTGGCCTCAAGTTGAATAGGTCTGAATTCTGTCTTCACACCTGACCGGGAACTCCTTAAATGCCTATGTGAACATGGATGGTGCTAATGCACATAATTATCAAAAACATAAAAAAGAAATATTAGCCTGTGTTGTTACTTTACCTGAGACACAGGCTTTCAAGTTTCACAACTGAACATCCATTGTGTATAAGTCAGTAAGGTAAGAAATGGCTGAGTTAATGCTATTAGACTTAGCTGTAAAAACAGTCCCATAACATTTGGGTAATCAAAGTTTCTAGACTTACTTTATACATTAGAGTGTGCTAGTACTGACCTAAAGGCTTTGTTTTGTTCTGTGATAAGTCTGACTCTTTATTCTGGCTGTTTCCCCTCAAGTAAGAAAAGGGGCTACAGCTGGTGTTTTTTTCTCGGTTGTATCACTAGTGGTTGCATAGCAGTCCTAAGTTTTGATTGGCCTGTGTGCTATTGTTGTGTGCTCTATAGTTGTCATGTTTGTAAATGTCTCTCCTCCTTTGTATGGGCTTTTGCAAGATAAAACTGCCTTGATCTGGAAAACAGCTTCATAACATTTGCCAATTGCTGTGCTTAGTAAAGTTATGTGGAATATGCAACATGGTATGAGACTGACAGTAGCAAGTGCTCATCTTGCTAGCTGCCCTATTCCTCTCAACCACTATTACCTGGACTAGCATACCCTATTGATCACCTCTGCCTTGGTATATCTGCTTACCTATGGTGACAGGTTGTGATACCTTCCTCAGAACCATCCTATTTTTCCCATCTCCTTTTACCTGGATTACTACACCCTAGTGATCATGCCCTCCTGTATCTTCACAGAATAGTGTGGGTGCAGTTTGTGGCATCTTCTACCACCTTCTAACACTAAATTTAGCTTTCCTAAATTTTGCCCCTACTATATATAATAGCCATATGATTACTGTTCCATTGTACTGTATCTGTACTGTGGCTGATTGATTATTTCCCTCCTATATTGCATCCCTGCTATGATAGTATCATCCCATCCTGCTATATTGCATACTTGCTGTGGCTGATGGTTTACAGCCCTGATATACTGCAGCTACTAACATATATTGCATCTGTCCACCTTGCACACCTTGTTGCTGTTACCCCAGTGCCCCATCTATTGTTTACCAGCCCCTACTTTTTTCATTCCCTGGACTAACATTGTATCTAGGATGGTGCCAGAGTGGAAACTATGGGTGTCCTGTGGAATTCTCGCCACAAACTGCTTCTTGAAGGGGAAGGGATTTTTTGTGTTATGACCTCTTATTGCTCTCCCTTTTGTAAACTCATTTCCGAAACTGTACGGGGCCCACTCCCCTCATAATGGATCATGTCTCCCATCAGGGAGTGCTATGATGAGCATCCCTCCCCCAGGATATGTAGACCCATCCTTCCCTTCCACTCCATCAGTCATGAGAGTGACTAACCGATCACATGACAGTTCAGTCATAGTCAGATACATCTTTATTCTTCTTTATCCTTCTGTCACCAGAATGGCTAGGGGGTCAATATGTGTTAGCCTGCTGCAAAATAGAAGGCTGTCCCTCCTGTTTTGCTAGATATGGTCTACACTTATCACATACTGACTAAAAATGTCCAAAAACTAATAGGCACAAGACAAGACGAGTGTACACTGCAAAGTCCAACAAGATTTAATAGCTGAGTAAAACAAGCTTACAGCAATCAATAGTCCGGTGCACACTCCGGTAACTGCCAAGCAATAAAAAGTTAAAAACGATCTGGCTGCACAGAATCCAAGTCACAAAGTGTAAAGCGCTTTTCGTTAGGAAACACTTCTCCTAACTTCTTCAGACAATAGTGCTCAGAAAGAAAAAACAAGTTTAAGTACTATCCTAGTGACTCATACTTGTTAATACAATTAAGCCAATTAAGCACAGTCACATAATTTAAAGGTGTAATCCTAAAATACTGAAGTCAAACAGTTTGTTTTTTTGTTAAGTCATTAGGTAAAATGAGTGCCTTAGTTTTATAAAAAGCAAAGTTCTGTTGTCTTATAACGGAACATATAATACATTAAATAGTATTAATTAAAATCGTAGTTAGTTCACTTTACTTATAACTAATGTTCATGGACCCATGGAAGTAGTAATCTTTTCATAAAAAACTGTGTTGTGTAATGTTTCTTTTAACCTATAAAAGGTGGGTGTAACTTAGCAATTGTAACCTCCCTAGGGCTAATGAGCATCTATTATTTAACCATCCAACAAAAATAATGTGTGTGCAGCTACTATCTCTTAAGGCTCTTTAGTTTTAGCACACATAGAATAGAAGTCATTTCATTCAAACCTGGTGGAAAGCATGCATTGAGTCTAAGCTGCCACAAAAGTTCCAGTTTCTCCAACATAAGTGTAGACGCCTCTCCTCTACTATTCATCTCATTTGAGTCGATGGCCTTAAATTTGAAACTGTAGTTAGAGTTTTCAATGCAGTGTTTAGCTAGTGGGCTCTCCATTTTCCTTTTGTTAATGTGATAAACATGTTAGTAAATCCTTTCCTTAAACTTACGGTCAGTCTTGTCTACGTAAAAACTAGGGCAGCACTGACATAATGCTACATAGACTAAGGCTTTGGAGTTACAGTTAAACTTGTTCTTCAGGAAATAGTCTCGCCCCCTAATAATGAATTTTGACCCTGTAGCAATGTGTCGACACTGGTTACATGCCTCACATTTAAATGTCCCTGGGGTGCCTCTAAAAGTGCTGTTACTACTTTCAGTAAGTTTTTTTAGGTTCCTTCCTTTTTTCCAGGTGACCAGCAGTTTGTCTCCCAACTTTCCTTGTATATCCCTATCAGACAGTAACAACTGCCAGTTTTTGCCCAGTATTGTGATCAGGGCTTCATAATCTAAAGAGAATGTAGTCACAAATCTCAAACAATTTTGCTCCCTTTGTGGTCCAATACTATTCCTAACTATGGGGTTACTCAGTTCTACCTCTACTGAGACGTTGGTTTCAAAAGTGTGAGCTGCTGTCCATTCTTGGGAGAGGATGGGTCTGAAGTGGCCAGAGGCCCTTTTACTACTCACCTCCCTTATAAGGTCAGCAATCAACTCAGTGGGGTACCCCCTCTTGAGGAACATGGACTTCAAGAGTTCACATTCCTCAAAGAAGTGGTCATCCTCCGTAGTCATCCTGGCCGCTTGTACCAGTTGGCCCTTCACTACACTCCTCTTCTGGTGCAGTGGGTGAAAACTAGTGTAATGTAAGAATGAGTTAAAGTAAGTACTTTTTCGGAAAATCCTTGCTATATATTTTTTCTGGGCTCTATCTTTAGATAGTTCAACATCCAAGAAGCTCATAGAATCTATGTGGAAGTTACTAGTAAACCTGAGAAAGGTGGTGGACCTATTAAACTGCTCCAGAATTTCAGCAGCTAGTTCAACACCCCCTTTAATAATCATAAAAATGTCATCTAAAAAGTGGGTGTAATAATAAATACACTCATTCAGTCCAGGGTTATCAAAAATGGTGTCTTTTTCCGATTTGGCCAGGACTAAATTGGCGAAACTAGCTCCACAAGGGGAGCCCATAGCTACACCAATCTGCTGTCTGAAAAATTCTTTTTCAAAGGTAATATAGTTATTGGACAGTGTTATAGCTAGCAATTCCTCCACCAATCTCAGTTATGAATGTTCTGCCCCTTTAAATCTCATATGGTCAATAACCCATTCTGTTCCCAAGGTTTGTGGGATCACCGTATATAGATTGCAAACATCCACTGTTAAAAAACAAAAGTGCTCATTATAAGCTAAAGAGTTAATACTCATCAAAAATGTCCAAGTGTCTTTGCAAATCTGAGGTTCCAGGGCCACAAATCTCTTCAGAATGTCATCTATCACCTTAGCACAAGAATAGGTGATTGATTGTCGAGCATCCACTAAGGGGCGCATAGGTTCTCCTTGATTCTTGTGGATTTTAGGTATTCCAAAAAGTACAGGCAGTCTAGTTATTAGTACTGACAAGTAGTTAAACATGTCAAGGTCGATGAGTGAGTCAATGAACATATCATTCAGGAACATTCTGATACGGTTGTATGCTATGTTCAGTTCGTTCAGGCTCACTTTAATATATGCGTTACTTTCAAGTATCTTCCCCATTCTTTCCTTGTAGTCCATTTTGTGCATAATGACCAGTCCACCTCCTATGTCAGGTTTCATTAGGTGGACTGGTAAAAGTCTAAAGTTGCTTAGAGTTTCTCTTTCGTTCTTGTTCAAGTTGGTCCTTAATTCAGACTTGTGTTGACAGTTAATAAAAGCCCTAAAGTCCATTTTGCACATTCTTTCAAATAGTAAAATGGACGGGTGTAAAGGGGGATTAAATGTACTAGAAATACGCAAGTTTGGGTTGCCATTGTAGTTCCCGTTACCCAATATTAATTGTAAATTGAGTTTTCTAGTGTGAAGTTTAAAGTCCAGTAATAAGGACCCTAAATTAGTAGCATGAGTTGGAATGAATGTAAGTCCTTTTGCAAAAATTTCAACTAATAGAGGGTCGATAGTGTATTCAGTAAAGTTGTAAATTTTGAAATCTCTGCTTTTATTCATTACAACTTTACAAGAGGGGTTGTTTGAGCTGACCCTTTGGTGAAAGGTCACCTCTTGTTCCTGTTGTTCTTGTTCCTCCTTGTGTTGTATTTTCTCTGTTGCTTGGGGGTAGATTTGTTCACCCCCTGCCCCCGATGGTTCATGGAGTTTTTTGGAACATTATTTGAACTCACGCCCACCATCTGAGAATTGTTGTCCTCATCATCCTGGTCTGTGAAGTAGTTGTTTTGGTGGGCTTCGTTCTCATTTAGTGCCCCTCGATTTCTAGACCCTAGTAAACCCTAATTTTGATTGCCGTTACTATTATCAGATGTACCCCTTGTGGTATTAAAACCTCTAGGGGCATTCCATATTTGTGATGGGGCGGGTCTGGGTAAGCTGTTCCATTTGCATAGTCCCTCCGGTCTCTGTTAAGTTTCCTGATTTTAGTGTCCCTAGTTTTTGACAGTAACTTATTAATACTGGTAAAAGTCCTGTTATATTCAAAATGGTATCTTTGGAAGTCAAGGTCCCTTTTAATTTCTTCATCGAGGGTAGTAACTTCACTAGATAATTCATTAATGTGCACCTGATAATGCTTGGACATAATCTTCAATAATTCTAACCCCTGAGTGTTAAAAAATGTCACTAGTTCCATGTGAAAGGCAGAATCTTTAACTAGTCCAGTAGGATACTGCCAAAAACGCAAGCCTTTCGGCACAATCTTCTCTTTAAGGCATTCACTAAAGTAGTTCACTTCTAGTTGTAGCTTTCTTATTTTAACAAGTTTAAATCAAACAGTTTTAGTTTCTCCACAATACTCACACTCCCAGTCACCGGTTGTCCCACTAAGTTGTCGGTAATGTTGTCAGCAAGTAGTTTAGGCTCATCCCTGAGCCATGAATTTAAGTCCGGGACTCCAATAAGCCCTGGTGTAGTGTACCCTGCCATGTCGGCAGGTATAGTGGGTTGAGTTCCATGGTCCCTCGCTTCAGTAACACTACAGGTACCAGTATTCAGACGAGTGTTCCTCAAAGTGCTCGTCATATTGGTACCTGCACTAGAAACAGTCATGTTGTTCATGTTTGAACTTCCCTCTATTTTGGTATTTTGCGATAAAGTATCCATGCATGTAGCCAGAACGTCCAACCTTTGGTTCATAACTTCAATTAGTAAGGTCAGGTTCCCAACTTCAGTTTGGGTTTGAGTCTGTGTTAGAAATGGACTCTCAGTGCCGTTCGACTCCACAAGAGACATGTTTACTGAAAACGTCCAAAAACTAATAGGCACAAGACAAGACGAGCATACACTGCAAAGTCCAACAAGGTTTAATAGCTGAGTAAAACAAGCTTACAGCAATCAGTAGTCGGGTGCACACTCTGGTAACTGCCAAGCAATAAAAAGTTAAAAACGATCTGGCTGCACAGAATCCAAGTCACAAAGTGTAAAGCACTTTTCATTAGGAAACACTTCTCCTAACTTCTTCAGACAATAGTGCTCAGAAAGAAAAAACAAGTTTAAGTACTATCCTAGTGACTCATACTTGTTAATACAATTAAGCCAATTAAGCACAGTCACATAATTTAAAGGTATAATCCTAAAATACTGAAGTCAAACAGTTTGTTTTTTGTTAAGTCATTAGGTAAAATGAGTGCCTTAGTTTTATAAAAAAACAAAGTTCTGTTGTCTTATAACGGAACATATAATAAATTAAATAGCATTAATTAAAATCGTAATTTTAAGTTTAACTGTAACTCCAAAGCCTTAGTCTATATAGCATTATGTCAGTGCTGCCCTAGTTTTTACGTAGGCAAGACTGATCGTAAGTTTAAGAAGAGGATTTACAAACATGTTTATTACATTAACAAAAGGAAAATGGAGAGCCCACTAGCTAGACACTGCATTGAAAACCCTAACCACAGTTTCAAATTTAAGGCCATTGACTCAATTGAGATGAATAATAGAGGAGAGGCGTCTACACTTACGTTGGAGAAACTGGAACTTTTGTGGCAGCTTAGACTCAATGCATGCTTTCCACTGGCTTGAATGAAATGACTTCTATTCTATGTGTGCTAAAACTAAAAAGCCTTAAGAGATAGTAGCTGCACACACATTATTTTTGTTGGATGGTTAAATAATAGATGCTCATTAGCCCTAGGGAGGTTACAACTGCTAAAAGTTACACCCACCTTTTATAGGTTAAAAGAAACATTACACAACACAGTTTTTTATGAAAAGATTACTACTTACACGGGTCCCTGAACATTAGTTATAAGTAAAGTGAACTAACTATGATTTTAATTAATACTATTTAACCTATTGCTCCTACTAATATTGGAACTGTCTGGGTATCCTTCTTCCACATTGCCCTCATTTCTGCCTGCAAATCTTGGTATTTTTATGGTTTTTGTGTGTCTCTGTACGTAAGACACTGTAATCATTGAGTGCAGCAATTTCAGTGATTAATGCTACTTTTTTCTTTTTTTCATAGACTACTATATCTATTTTTCTCACATCTATTTTAATGGCAAATTCCATGTGATATAACTTTATCATTATCTATAATGCTTTGTGGTTCATGTTTCCAGTGCTTTTCAGCTACTTCAAAACTGTAATGTTTGCACAGTTCCCAGTGCAACAGTCTTGCCACATTATTATGCCTTTCAGTATGTTGACCCACTGCCATTAGTGTATCACATCCAGCTACAAGACTTGTGACTGTTTCCAGTTCTGTTTTACAGAACCTGCATTTGTCTGTTTCTCCCACATGTTCAATGGACTTTGTAAACCAATTTGTATCTAATCCACCATCCTGTGCCATCAATAGTAACCTTTTATCTTTTGCTTTAAATTAACCACTCATTAACCATTCCTGCATCAGATCCTGATTAACATGAGTTTCTTTCAGCAGTTTTCTGTACTTGCAACTATAGTTATGCCTTTTCCACATTTCTTGCCTTCTTGTCTGATCCTTCTCCTCATATTCTTTCTTTTGTTTTTTTTTTATCACCTTCAGGCACTACCTGTTTTTTATCTACTGCTGGTTTGATTTCCATTCTCACCTGACAACAATATATTTCTGCTAAACTAAGCAAGGAAGTCATCTTCGACTTGTTCTCCTCATGTTTTAAAACCGTCACTATGTTTGGATCTGGTGAAGTTAGCAGATATATATGCAGTTCTACGACTGCAGATTTTTACATGTAATCAGTTTTGAGGAGGCCCATACTTCCTTCAGAATGAGCAATATATAACCTTGATATAGATTGATTTTTATAAATCATTTGATAAGCATTAAGCATTTTTCTTGTTTTTCTGTTCAACTAATCCAGTTCCTTTTGGGGCCAGTCAATTACTCCAAACTATAATTTAGAACAGGAGGAGCAAAGTGCTTTATAGCTTAGACTTTGTTCCTCGATGTCAGAGCTGTTTTCAGTATTAATTTTAGTCTTCTAAAATATTCCTTCATAAGTTTTATTTGCATTTGTTCATGTTTTATTATCGATTTTTCATCAATTCCCAGATATTTATACACTCCTTCCTTCTCAAGTTCCATTGTATCACATTCCTGTCCCAAACTGATATTTTCCTGGTGCTGCAGCCTTCCTGCTTTAAAGGTTGCTTTTGCACATTTATCAAGACCAAATAACATTCTTATATCATCTGAGAAAGGTTTGACCACTTACAGTTGTGCTTTCAGTTCCAGCAATACAACTCTCCTTGCTTGATAATTTTATCATCTCTTCATTCAGACACCATCTCTTTTTTAATTTCTCCAAGTCTTTTGCATTTCTAATACTATGATGGGAATGAACCCCATTCCTAAGTCAAAGTATGATTAAAGTTCATAAAATTAGTATTGTTTCACTCTTTGATGTGAGCCAAAAGTGCTCTTCACAGCACCCACAATGTGCCCAGTAATGACTCCTTCAGCAGTTCATATGGGGTTACATGTAATGGTAACATATCTAAATACAATTGTAGATTCATTTTTATAAGACCCATTGCTCCTACTACTATTGGAACTGTCTGGGTATCTTTTTCCACATTGCTCATATTTCTGTCTGCAGTGCCTGATATTTTATGACTTTGTGTCTCTCTGTACACAAGACAATGTAGTCACTGTGTGTGCGATTTCAATGAGCAATGTTCTTCATGGACCACTATATCCGTTTTTCTATCATCTATCTTTTGAACGTCTTGTAATGGGTAATCCCATGTGATGTAAACTTCATCATTTTCTATGATGCTTTGTTGCTAATGTTTCCAGTGTTTTTAGCCACTTTAATACCATAATGTTTGCACACTCCCCAGTGCAACAGTCCTTCTGCTGTTAGTATGTCACAACCAGCAACAAGATGTGCAACTCTTTCCAATTCAGTTTTACAAAACCTACATTTGTCTGTATCTCCCACATGTTCAATGGACTTTGTAAACCAGTGTGTACATAGCCCACTATCTTGGGTCACCAATATTAACCTTTCATCTCTTGGTTTGAATTTGCCTCTCCTAACCATTCCTGTGTTCGTTCCTGATCAACATGAGGTTCTTCCAGAAGTTTTCTACACTTTCTTTTTGTTTTTTGGCACATTCAGTTGCTGCCTGATTTTTATTTACTTCTGGTTTGATTTACACTTTGTTGTTTTCTAGGAGCCAAATTATAGCCATGTCCTAAGCTGTTAAGTAAAGAGCTTAATGGGTTAAGGGCAAGACAGAATAGTAGCAGTGACAGAGAGTCACCCTGGCATATCCCCCTTTGAATTTTTATCCCTGGGATAATAATTTACCCTTTATCATGGCTTAATTGCAAAGTGGTCTGCCACTGTTTCATGGTCACTGCAATGTAATCAGTCAGTGTAGGGTGTATCTTATACATTTTTAAGCACTCTTTTATCCATGAATGTCAGATACTAACAAAAGACAATCCATGCCATACTTAGATTCTTCCCCTTTTTACATTTCTCTATTATAACTTTATATAACAACAAATGATCATTTGTTCCATATGACTGTCTTTTATTGCCCTTTTGTTCTACTGCCATAATTGAGTTTTCTTCTAAATTACTATAAACTCTGTCAGCATCAATTCCTGTGTATAGTTTATACATCATCTGAAAGCAAGTTATTGGTCTATAGTTTTTGGGGTAGCTTGCAGGTTTACTCTTAAGTAGGAGCATTGTTTTTCCTGTTGTTAGTCAGGCTGATGTCTGTTCAGGGTATGCATATACATTGTTCTTACTCATAAATATTTCTTTGTGCAAAGTGTTAATACTTTTAACCAGAAGTTAGGTACTGCAACTGGGCCTGGTGTTTTCCAATTGGAGGCTTTTCTTAACTTTGTTTCAATCTCTCTGGCTGTTACTTCATCCCATTTCACATCCTGTACCTTTAAACTTCTTATTCTTTTTTTTACTTCTTCTATCCATTTAGCATTTTTGTTATATTCCACAGGATCTTCATAAATACTTGTAAAATGTATCTATTTCTTCTTTTTTTGGTGGTCTTTCAATTCCTTTTACATTGTTTCTCAAGTCTATGTAAAACTGTTTTGGGTCATCAGTAAATTGCTTATTTTGTACTTTTCCTTTATATTTATCTGTGCATCTTCTAAGTTTTTCTACCTGTGCTGACATTTTTAGCTTGTTATTTGAGATAATAATATAATTTGAGTGCATTATAGATCCTGGTCTGTTTTAATACTGTGCATTGGTATTATTACATCTATCTTTCTTAGTATTTTTGTTGATCTGCTCCCTCTTCTATAATCTTCTAACAGTGACACTTCCTGTCTTAATTAATTGCTTTATAATTTTCTCTATTCAATACTGCCGTGATGGTATTCTATTTTTCCCCTTCCTTTCCCTCACTACCCTGTATTCTTGCAGTAGGATTTTATCAGTTATTAATTTAGCTGCCCAGTGGTATATCCTGTTTACTTCTGTTATATTGCATGGATCTCTATGGACAGTCCTAATTACTGTGTTAATTTGTTTTATCAAACTTCTGACTTTTTGGGTTTTATTGACCTTCTGCAGTCTATTTCTTTCATTGATCTTAATATGTCTATCTATCTTTATTAAATCAAACAAGTCTTCTCTTAGCTCATTTTCTTCTAAATGGAGGGCACATTTTTTATTTTCCATTTCCTGATGGCATTCTGTAGAAAGTTCTATATCATCTTCCTGTGGCACATTCTCTTAAATTTCATCCTGTGCCATCCATTGTTCTGTTATATGGGAATTCACTGGCCTAGCACTCCTCAATATTAACTGTGTCTGAGGTTCCGCAGTTTCCTGTTCCTTCACTTGCTGTCCAACTTCAAGTGAACATTTATACTGTTTTCCTGTGGAAGGCTCCAAAATATCTTCATATGGCACCTGACCAACTGCTTCCCATTCCACTGGTTTCCCCTTAATTTGGATATTCATTGCTCTATCCTGTTGTTGTGCTTTCTGAATTAGATCCTTCATTTTGCAGGCACTCCATAACCTCCGTTTTTATTTCTTTAACCTCTCCATTACTGGTCCCCTCTTAAGTCTTCTTATTTTTTGTATTGTAAAGTTTTCCATATCCGGATTCCTTTGTCTGTATTTCTCTTCAAATATCTTTGGTGCTGCTCTTTTTGTATTGGTTAGTTTTGCTTTCTCCTTTGCATAATTATTGCACCATATTAAATCTCTTTTTCTTTCCCATGTCCTATTTCTTCTTCAGATGTCTCCTGATCTTCCTGCTTCCCCTTACATTGTGGACTCAATCCATCATGCTGTGATGTAACCTGTATTAGACCTTCTACACCAAATCCTTCACTTTGCAGGCACTCCATTACTTTAACTTCTATGTTTTATTTCTACTTTACTAATCTTTTCTATGTTGCTTCTTTTTGATATTATTTTCTGTCCATGATATATACTATATAAATACAGTCTAAATATTAGTGTCATCTTGGTGAGATTTTGTGAAAAACAGGGTCAACCTCGCAAAGGTACTCACCAAGACTTGAGGATGAATTCAGTTTCAGCAATAATACTCTCCTTTACTTGCTGAGTTATCTCTCCATTTGGACCCCTCCATCCCCTGTTTGCCATGAGGGATGTACCCTAAGACTCAGCAGGACCTTAAAATGGAGAACATTGACATCTGTGCAGTGACATAGACCTGGTTCAAAGCTCCAGAGAGCACCCCTGCATTACCAGGCTGTAATTCATACCACATCTTTCGGCCACCAAACCCGGACCGAAACACTAAAGGTGGAGGCATGTCCATATTCATTAAGGATATCCACACTTCCAAGTTAGTTGCTCAGCATAATGCATCCGAGATTATCCAAGTTCAACTAACTCTGGGCAAAACCGCAATCCAGATTGTAGCTTGCTACAGACCCCCCACCATGCCCCAGGATTCACATTCCTCTTTTCTTGATACACTGGAAAATCTTAAGGTACAACCCAACCCTCTAATAATGGGTGATTTCAACTACCCTACCATTAACTGGGAAAACTACTCATGTACCAACTCTTTTGCTCAATGTTTTCTGGAAATCATCAGTTCCAATGCTTTAGATCAACTTATCCACACCCCCACCAGAGGCAGCAATATCCTAGACCTGGTCATCACCAACATGGGTGACTGGTGTTCCACTCCAGAGGTCAGCTCCTCATTGGTCAGATCCGACCACAAGCTAATCACCCTAGACATCCACATCCCGCTCCCACCCCCCATTAGGAAAACAACCGTAAAAAATTTCTCCAAAGCCAACTTCACGCTTCTTAAGACAGAAGTGGCAAACTTCATGACACCCATGCAGATGGACAATAGAGGTACAACTGCTGAATCCTACACAAATGCACTTTAAAAGCACTTACACAAGTGCATGGATCGTGCTATCCCTAACAGAACCAAGATGCTATCCTCCAAAAAAAGGAAGCCAATCTGGTGGTCTTCTGCCATAAACTAACTTTACAACAGAAGAAAGAAACTGTTGCAAAAAAGAGTAAAATCCCACGATTGGAGGAACTCCCTGGTCAGCCTCAGTAAGAAGCTGAGATCCCTCATAAAATCCTCCAAAGCTAGTTATGAAAACAAAATTGTCACTGATTCTAAAGACAACCACAAAGCATTCTATAGCTATGTTAAAAATCTCAATGGCAACACTCAGATCTGCTCTGAGTTACAGCACAATGACACTAAATATACAGAACCAACTGATATTGCCAACATCCTGGCAGATAGTTTCAGTGCTAACTTTACCCCCCCCCCTCACCCCCTAAAGGGCCCATCTTTATACCGGAAGAATGCAAAATTCCTGTAATCACGGCTGCACAGGTAAAAACGTCACTCTCCAAAGCCAAGAACACAGCATCCATGGGACCTGACAACATCCCAGGCTGCCTTCTACATGAACTACAGAATGAACTGGCACCCCACCTAAGTACCATGTTCAATCATAGCCTCACCTCAGGCTTTGTGCCCATTGAATGGCGCACCGCGACAGTTATCCCACTCCACAAAGGGGGGTCCACAACAGACCCCGGGAACTACCTCCCCATTGGCCTGACGAGCCTCGTCTGCAAGGCCATGGAATGTATCATTATGGAACTCATAAACAAAGACATTGGAGATCTCCAGACCCTGGACCCCACACAGTTTGGGTTTGTAAAAGGCAGATCATGTCTCCTAAACCTGATAGACTTCTTTGAAGTAGTCACCAAGGCCATGGATGAGGGTAAGGTGGTTCACACAGCCTATCTAGATCTCACCAAGGCATTCAACACCATCCCCCACTCTGGAATTATAGATAAACTCACTAAACTAGGTATAAATCCCTATGTCACAAGATGGGTTGCCAACTGGCTTACTGAAAGAACCCACACTGTGAAAGTAGCAGACTCCAAATCAGACTTCAGACCAGTGACAAGTGGAGTACCACAGATTTCAGTCCTGGGTCCTCTCCTGTTTGGTATCTACTTCTCTGAAGTACAGGCTAACACAGAAGGTCTTTGGCTAACTAAATTTGCAGATGACTGCAAACTAGGAGCCATAATTCAAACTTATAACGATGTGGACATCCTACAAAAGGGCCTCACTGAGACAGATGCCTGGTGTCAAAGACATGGTCTCAAGCTCAATGCCAAAAAGTGCATTGTCATCCCCTTTGGTAAAAATTCTGTACCCATGAACTACCACATAGGCGGTAGTCTACTTAACACCGAAAGTGTGATAAGAGACCTTGGGACACAGGTGGACAGTAGTCTCTCCTTTGATAATCACATCGCCAAAGTGGTCAGGAAATCCTTCTATGTGGCACACCTCATCACAAAAGGTTTCTCATCCAGAAAAAAAGAGGTCATCGTTCCCCTCTACTCATCACTCATTAGACCCATTATAGAGTACAACGCCCCTTTTGGTATGTACCTCACAAGACATCTACAACAACTGGAAAGGCCGCAAAAATACCTCACAAAGAGGATTACTGGCCTCAAACAGATGCCTTCATGAGACCGTCTCAAAAACTCCAGCTTTACTCCGTCGCATATCACCTACTCAGAGGCGATCTCTGCCTAACATACAAAGCTATATCAAACCCAGAGCTGTTGGACATGCTCCACTTAAAGAAATCCCAATCCCTACGAGCTACATGCTCTAGGGACCTAAACCTTGTCACCACGATAAACAGAACATGCTGGAGGGATAGATTCCTGTCCCAGAGACTTCCCATACTCTGGAACAGACTACCTATCTATGTCAATCAGAGCTCCTCATTAGCACTCTTCAAGAAAAATCTTGATGATTGGATGGGTAATAGGAAATTCTCCCCGGGGATCACTTCTGTGGTTCTGCTTGACAGGGGCACAGGAAAATAATTTTCTTGGGTGGCGAAAGCCAGGGTACATTTTTGGCTAGGCTTGTATAGGCCCTAGGGCCAATAGACTAGTACCTACCTATGAACCTATGAACCTATGACAGACAGCATTGCAAGTTGCATGATGTACTGAAGGAAACTTAGGAAAAGAGGTAAACACCTCATTTAAAAGTATGATGGAGAATATTACAGACCTACAGGAGAGGTTAAGAACAATATACAGTAAAACACTATAAGGGAAGGACACTCCAAATTCATCAAAGAACATATAATAAAAATGTACAGTTTAGAGGTCTGTGTCCACTTCTGAGAACAAGTTACTCACAAAGTGGCAAAAACTTGGTGAAGTTATAAAAATAGCCAAGTGAAGTAAATTATGAAGGAAGCAACATGGAAAAAGGAAAGCAAAATGCAAGTAGCACATAAAGATTTGAACCCATGGAAAGAAATTAAATATCTACAGTGAGTATGTTTGTAAAAAGAAAAAATAAGACCCCTCTACATGGTCTGTTATCCAGGCAGGTGAGACATTATCAGTGTTTCAGAAATAAGAGGTTCATGGGTTCATAGGTGTGTACTAGGCTAATGACCCTGGAGCCTTTACAAACCTAGCCCATAGGATTACCCTGACATCGTGCCACCTGACCTTAGTTCCCAGTGCCTCTGTCAAGCAGAACCACTGGAGTGATCCCCAGGGTGAATTTTCTATTTCCCATCCACTCAGCAAGGTTTCTCTTGACGAGGGCCAGTGAGGTGCTCTGTTTGACATGTATGGAAAGTCTATTCCATAGCAAGGGCAGTCTCTGGGTTATGAACCTGTCCCTCCAGCATGTTCTGCTGATTTTGGTAATGAGGTTGAGGTCACTGGAGCATGTGGTGTGGAATTGGGATTTCTTTAGATGTAGCATTTCTAACAGAGCTGGATCAGACATGGCTTTGTATGTCAAGCAGAGATTGCCTCTAAGTAGGCAATATGATACAGAGAATAGTTGGAGTTTTTTGAGTCTGTCCATATAGGACAAGTATTTAAGGCCTAGGATACTCTTTGTGAGGTAATTTGGTGCCTCTCTAGTTGTTGCAGGTGTCTAGTGAGGTATATTCTAAATGGGGCATTGTACTCGATGATTGGCCTAATGAGGGAAGAGCAGAGGGAGACAATGACCTCTTTCTTCCTAGATGCAAAACCCTTAGTAATGAGATGTGCCAAATAAAAGGGCTTTCTGACCACACTGGCAATGTGGTGGTCAGAAGAAAGGTTGCTGTCAACCTGTGCTCCCAGATCTCTTATAACGCCTTCTATGTTCAGTGGACTACCATCGATGTGGTAATTCATGGGAACCGAGTTTTTCCCAAAGGGGATGATGACACATTTTTTGGCATTGAGCTTAAGGCCATGCTTCTAACTCCAGTCATTGGTCTCAGTGAGGCCTTTCTGTAGGGTGTCAGCATCACATGGGGAGTTAATAATAGCTCCCAACTTGCAATCGTCTGTGAACTTTGTCAGCCAGAGACCCTTTGTGTTGGCCTGGACTTCAGAGAAGTAGATACCAAACAGGAGAGAACCCAGGACTGAACCCTGTGGGACTCCACTAGTGACTGGTCATCAGTCTGACTTGGAGTCCAGTATTTTCACACTGTGGGTTCTATCTGTGAGCCAATTTGCAACCCACCTAGTGATATAGGGGTTGATGCCTAGCTTAGTGAGTTTTTCTATGATTCCTGAATGGGGAATGGTATCAAATGCATTGGCCGGATCAAGGTAGGCTGCATGAACCACCTTGCCTTCATCCACAGCTCTGGTGACTGATTCAAAGAAATCGACCAAGTTGAGCAGGCATGATCTACCCTTCACAAAACCAAACTATGTGGGATCCAGAGTTTGGAGATTCCCTGTATCCTTGTTTATTAGGTCCATGATGATGCATTCCATAGCGTTCCATAGCGTTGCATATCACACTCATCAGGCTAATGGGGTGATAGTTCCCAGGGTCTGTAGTCGCTCCTCCTTTGTGGAGAGGGATGAGTGTAGCAGTGCGCCATTTGATAGGTCAAAGCCTGAGGTGAGGCTGTGACTGAACAGGGCACACAGGTGACATGCCAGTTCACTCTGCAGTTCATGTAGAACACAGCCAAGGATATTGTCAGGTCCCATGGAAGCTGTATTCTTGGCCTTGGACAGTGCTGTTTTAACCTGTGCAGCAGTAATACTGGGAGCCTGGCAATCTACTGGTATTGTGATTGGTCCTTTGGGGAAGGAGAGAGGGGTAAAGTTGGCACTGAATCTGTCGGCCAGTATATTGGCAATATCTGTTGGCTCAGTATAGGAGGTACCATTGTGCAGTAGCTCAGAGCAAATCTTGGTATTGCCATGGAGATTCTTCACATAACTATAGAAGGCCTTGTGGTTGGATTTATTATCTGCTGCAATTCTGTTTTCATAGCTAGCTTTAGAGGATTTGATGAGGGATCTCAACTTTTTGTTAAGGCTGATAAGGGAGTTTTTCCAGTCTTGGGACTTATTCCGCATCAGTTTCCTCCTTCTGTTGTGGGATGGGATTTTTCTATCTTTTGCAACAGTTTTTTCCTTCTGTTGTACAGTTTGTTTATGGCAGGGGACCACCAGATTGGCTTCCTTTTTTTGGAGGAGAGCGTCTTGGTTCTATTGGGTATGGAGAGATCCATGCATTTGTGTACGTGTTTGTACAGTGCACTGGTGTATGATTCGGCGGTCATGTAACTTTTCTCCATTTGCATGGGTGCCATGAAGTTAGCCACCTCTGTTTTTAGGAGCCCAAAGTTAGCGTTGAAGAAGTTTTTTATGGTGGTTACCTTTGTGGGGGGGGGGGGGGGGATGTGGATTTCCAGAGTGATTAGTTTGTAGTCGGATCTAACCAGGGAGGAGTTAGCTATTGGTGTAAAGCAACGGTCACCCATGTTAGTAATGACCAGGTCAAGGATGTTGCTACCTCTAGTGGGGGTAAAAATGAGCTGGTCCAGGGCATTTGAATTAATGAATTCCAGGAAATGTTGGACAAGTGTATTGGTACATTAGTAGTTTTTCCAGTTAATGGAGGGGTAGTTGAAGTCACCCAGTATGAGAGTATTAGGTTAGACCCTAATATTCTCCAATGTGCTTAGGAAAGTGGAGTGTGAGTCTTGGGACATTGTTGGGGACCTATATCAGGCTACAACCTAAATCGCTGTCTTACCTAATGTTAGCTGCACCTGAAGTATCTCTGATGCATTATGTTGGGCTATCAGTCTAGAGGTGTGCACATCCTTTATGAATATGGAAACACCACCACCTTTGGAGCTTCGGTCCAAGTTCTGGGGCCAAAAGGTGTGGAATGAGTTATAGCCTCATAGTGCAGGGGTGCTTTCTGCTGCCTTGAACCAGGTCTCTGTTACAGCACAAATGTCGATGTTGTCCAGTTAAAGGAGTGCTTCGAGTGAGTGCATTTTCAGAATTAGACTTCTAGCGTTGAGCAGCATGACCCTCAGACTGCATTTGTTTGTAGCTGTTACGGTGGTAATTTGGTATTTGGAACATCATCTAAAAAAGGCACTATGGGGTGGCAAGAGTTTTGGCCAGTATCTGGAAGCCCAGGGGTGACAGATGCAGGCCATCTCTGACAAAGCATCGAGGTCTGTTAATCATGTCATCCCAGGCAGACAGATACTGGATCCTCTTAGAGTGACACCAGAAACGTAGTCAATTGTTGAAATCAATCATTTTCTGCTTGTACTGTGGTATCATTCTGGGTGATGGTAGGATGCTGCTCAGGCCTAGGGTCATACCAGCCTGGGCTACATAATCCAAGAGCTCCTCCATGTCTCTTTTCATGTAGTCCAGGGAGGTACGTCTCAGTTCATTCACACCCACATGTACAATGACAGAGTCATATTTGTACCTGTTGTTGAGGGACCTGAGTGTGTGCGTTATGTGGTGGATCCTGGCACCTGACAGGCAGCTGAATGTTACTTTTCGCTTATTCAGCCTAGTGAGTGGGGCATCAGTGTGCCTCACTATTGCGTCATCTATGACTAGTGTGTTGGGCATGCTGTTCTGCCTTAGGGGCTTTGGTTGAGTGGCACATTGTTTAGGAGAGTTATGTGTCTCGTGATTAGTGTTGTGTTGTGTTGGTTGAGTGTGTTGCTGCCTTGAAGGTCTGCGCTGTTTGGGTAGATTTTTATTGAGACCCTCTGCAAAGGTGGGTGTGCGGTTTGTGTTTTTATGTGAAGGCAGTGCTGGTGTGTGTTCTGGAGGGCTATGTGTTCCATGTGGTGTGGTGCAAGTGTTGACCTTCTCCTCTTGACCAGCTATTCCAGTCCTGGCTGGGGAGTGCGTGGCTTCCAATTTGGATATATAAGTGTATCTCTCGCAAGTCTGAGTGTTGGGAGGTAAGAGGAGAGGGCTGTCGGTGTACATGAGGCAGTTGCTACATTGCCTCAGGATGCCCAAGTTCATTAGCTTAATAAGAGAAAGCACAGGGAACTGACCTTTAGACATGCCTGGATGAGTGGTTATTAATAATAAGTACTGGAGCTATTTCCTTGTAGAACGTTTAGTGCTGGTAGCACTTTTGTGTGCTACAATAATTGCTACAAGAAGTCTGGTAAAGTGCTAGACTGATAAGCTAGTAAAAGTGCAGGAGAGGAGAGAACTCGCAGGTATAAAGGAAAAATTGAAGAGCAGACTTTGGCTCTGCTCAGAAGCTACAAACAGTCCTGGATACAGCAAATCTGTATGTGGACTAGACTAGTTACAGGAAAGGCGGGAAACAAGTGCAAACGTGGGCTTTTAAACCAGAAAGTTGAAAGAGATGGAAAAACTGCCCAAACGGGCAATAAACTACAATTTCTGGGCCAGAAACCACTTCTCTTGAGGTAGATAGGCTGCCTAGTGCTTACCACTCCCACTAACAAGCTGGAAGGCTACTGCCTGACACAGAAAGGTTTGGGGGGGCTCAGAAGCTTACAAACAGTCCTGGATACAGCAAATCTGTATTTGGACTAGACTAGTTACTGGAAAGGTGGGAAATAAGCGCAAATGTGGGTTTTTAACCCAGAAGTTGAAAGAGATGAAAAAACCTGCCCAAATGGCCAATAAACTTCACTTTCTGGGCTAGTAATTACTCCTCTTGTGGTAGAAAGGCTACCTAGTGCTTACCACTCCAACTGATAAGCTAGAAGGCTTTCCTCCAACACAGACAGTCTTGGGGGGGGGGGCTCAGAAGCTTACATACAGTCCTGCATACAGCAAATATGTATCTGGACTAGACTAGTTACAGGAAAGGTGGAAACAAGCACAAATGCAGGCTTTTAAACCAGAAGTTGAAAGAGATGGAAAAAACTGCCCAAACATCCAATAAACTTCACTTTCTGGGCCAGTAACCACTCCTCTTGTGGTAGATAGGAATTCCTAGTGCTTACCACTCCCCCTGACAAGCTAGAAGGCTTCCCTCTGGCACACAAAGTCTTGGGGGGTTCAGAAGCTTACAACCAGTCCTGGATACAGCAAATCTGTATCTGGACTAGACTAGTTACATGAAAGGCGGGAAAAGCGCAAACAGTTTTTGGACCAGGACATTGAAAGAGATGGAAAAACTGCCCAAACTGCCAATAAGCTAAAATTTCTGGGCCAGAAACCACTCCTCTTATGGTAGATAGGCTACCTAGTGCTTACCACTCCCTCTGAGAAGCTAGAAGGCTTCTCTCTGACACAGATAGGCTTGGGGGGGCCTCAGAAGTTTACAAACAGTCCTGAATACAGCAAATCTTTATCTGGACTAGACTAGCTACAGGAAAGGCGGGGAAAGTACAAATACAGTCTTTTTGGACCAGGAAGTTGAAAGAGAATGAAAAACTTCCCAAACGGCCAATAAACTACAATTTCTGGGCCGGAAACCACTCCTCTTGTGGTAGATAGGCTACTTAGCAACTTACAAACAGTCTTGGATGCAGCAAATCTGTATCTGGACTGACTAGTTACAGGAAAAGTGGAAAACAAGTGCAAATGCGGCCTTTTAAACCAGAAGTTGAAAGAGATGGAAAAAACTGCCCAAACGGCCAATAAACTACAATTTCTGGGCCAGTTAATGAGTTTTACTGAGGAATAGAGATTTATTATCAGAGTTGCCTGGCAGGATCCATTTAATCCTACACAATGCTGAAAGTGTGCATGTGGTGTAGAAGTAAATCTAAAACCATACCAGATATGAGAATACCAATACTTAACAGTTAAGGAAAAGGTTCAGAAATCTGCACACTTTGAGTCATAGAAATATCATAGAGTGGGTGAAATAATCCTATTGTACTGGTCCTCATATTCTGTGCCCCAGGTGAATAGGCTAGTGGAAAACTTAGACAGAATTAAGTTTATCTCCACATGGACCTAACTAAAGGCTATTGGTAAATCCACTAGTCACAGAAGTGAACCAGAAAATGGTGTTTTCCTCGCCGGTCTAGATGGAATGTCTCATTATAGAGTTATACCAATTGATCTCCATGGATCTCCATTTTTTTCTTATATAATTCCCCCCAATAACCTCTAGAAACTTCCTAGCTAAAATACTACCTCTTAATAAATGGATATGATAAATAGGGACAAAACTGGTTTGGATTGCATGGTTAGGCTTATAAAGGACCTGCTAGCTGTTAGCCTAGTATATATCTATGAATCTATGAACAGGTGAATTCCCATAGGCTCTTGGTCATAGCACTCACATCAGCCATAAGATATTTGGCAGCCTGTCTGGACAATGTGATCAATTTTCCTACGAACTGGGGAAGACATTTCACTAAGATGCAGACCATTTAAGACTCCCTACACCAAACTGGACTAACAAAAAAATGCAGCTAACTGCAAGTTAGGCATGGCAGAAGACTACTATATGGGATATAGAATAGGCAGAAGAATAGTAAAGCTTCAAGGTGAAAACTATATACAGTATTGAACTGCCCCAGAACCACTAGAAAATGGCAAGTTAAAACTTCCTAGATTTGGCAAAATATTACCATAGGTTATTCCTAGAATTGACCCCAATTTTTTATCCCTTGCCTGGACACCATTTACTAAAAATTGGTCAGTTCTGTAACAGTAATGTATTACTCAATGGCTAAAAGAGAATGTTTTGGCAATCAGATAGGCTCTCAATATGCTGAAATATCTTTTGGGTAGACAGTCTGCATTACCTGTGGACCACAACCCACTTCAATGGCTGTTGAGACAATGGAAAGGAAACTTTAAACTTTCCAGGCAGGCATTGCACTTCAAACCTTTAGATTTAGAATTCTTCATCATCCAGGATGCAGGTTAAATGCACATAAGTTGTCCTAAGCTGATACATCTTTTGCTGAAGTTAAAACCGATGGGTCTACATTAAGGGGTCATGCAACTTGGTGGCTGTGCTTAATGTGCATGCACTGGGGTTTTACATTAACAGGTCTGTGAGGGGAAATTATCGGATTTTTCCACAAGTAGACAAGTAGGTCTCCCTAACACCTGAGAGGAGTTAGCTGAATTCAGAGAACAAAATGGTTAGTGGAGCTAAAAGAATGGCAGATACCTAATGGAGAAGATTAGACAGACTCTTCAGGGACAGAGAGGGAGCCCTATTAATGGAAAAATATTCCTACAAGCTGTGTTGAAGATCATTCTGCATTTGACAAGTTATTTTCCTCTGGGAGGAAAGGGAACTACCTATGGGATAAATCCTGCTGAAAGCTGGAGGGACATGAATGAAGCAAACTTTCTTTAAGTTCTGCACTGATTTTGGGACAACAATATGAGAATGCATCAGAAACAATAACTTTAACAATGAGTATTCCTGTATTCACTGCTTTGCTTCCTGGAAACATTTTTCATAAAATATTTCCTACTTTTGTATATAATCATATAAGAGTCCATGTGAAGTGTTCAAACTATAAAAATTTCAAGATAAAAAAACCCTCAACAAATACATGTAATTTAAAGCAGTTAAAAAACAGGCAAAGAGTAAACATTTTTTTCTGCAGGGTACAAGCCTTCCAGTGCAGCTTTCTCCATACATTCTGTAATGTACATGCACCAGCTCTGAGATCACACTACAGTAGGGAAAAGACAGATTTCCAGTCTCCTTTGTGCTGTAATCTCATATATGTATATTCCGGCAAAATATAATAATTTTAGTGTTGGAACTATTTTGTCAGTATTCATAGTGTATACACACACATATATTTATATCACATGTGACCAATTTTGGCATACTTAATAACACACTAACTGAAAAAAAGCTAATGAAAAAAGATCAAAAATGGAAACAAAAGAGTTACACTTCCAGTCTCCCACAAACTGTACCAATACATTCAGACCAAGTATAGTTGAATATTGATAGTGTTATGGAAAGAGTTTTTCAAAAATAAGGTGCCAGTTAGGGTTAGGGTTAGGCATGCATTATTAAACTGGGGGATTTCAACCTTGTCCCTGTCCACAACCTTACCTATGTAAACCCTTTCTGTAAAACTGCCACTGCTCAAGTCATTCAGACCCACACCATGTATAATAACTCAGATCCAGAGCACTAAATGTATCTCTATCAATCTATCTGTCTGTGTAGAGAGAGGGAAAGAGAGTGTGCACAGGAGAGAATCTGCCCCCAACCCCCCAAACAAACAGTAAGTTAAAACGTATTAAAACCTACATATACAAACAACTCATCCATGGGCATTTAATATGATTAAACATATGAAAGCAGAAAAGCAACAATTAAAAAGAGGTAGTAAGTGCATTCAGTTGCTTAAAAAATGTTTCTCCATGCTTTATTTATAGCAGAATTTACAAGTCATGTAAAAACAAATATAGAGCTGTATATCTACAACATGATAGACAGAGAAATTATTTGAACCATTTCTGAAGGGTTTGGAGTGAAACTTAAAATGGCTTAGAAAACAGTAATTGCGTAATCAGTCAATCCATAAAAGAACATGTCACTTGAAAAACTCATATTATTATTAGAAATATGCACTGGTGAAAGAGGTTCTCATAGAGTCAAAATAATTCTGTCTGTAATGTAACAGGACAAAACAAGAATATGTGAAGTTGCACTTTTCACAGGTTTTTGTATACCAAGGCATTCTTTAGTAGGCTGTGGGTAAGGAAGATTGAATTAACCTGCATATATACTACTGAAGAGTGCTGATGGCATTTAAAAATAGTAAGAAACTAGAAAATAGT
This sequence comes from Protopterus annectens, assembly GCF_019279795.1. Taxonomy (NCBI): domain Eukaryota; kingdom Metazoa; phylum Chordata; order Ceratodontiformes; family Protopteridae; genus Protopterus; species Protopterus annectens. The sequence continues at coordinate 110,661,641 of NC_056736.1, read as the reverse complement.
CAGTAGTTGTCAAAACTGCTAACAAGTACTAAGCATATTTTCAGCAAAGAAATTGGAACATTTAAAAATTTGAAGACAATGACTGAAAAATTAACCAGATCCTACTCCAAAATTGTACAAGGCAATGGTGATGCTAATCACCATTACAGATGCTGTTGAAAAACTGGGGAATTTGTGAATTATTGTCCAAAGGAAGCTATAGTGACTTATCTGCACAAATTGTGACAGTGGTTACAATTGGCAAGTCCAGAAGATGTGAAGATTTTAAAGCCAATGTTAATCTGGTGTAAAGGATTGTGCAGTATTGTCTACTTGGAATCAAAGGTTTCTTCATATTCTTAGATATTGCTAGCATAATTCAAGAAAGATTTATAGAAATAAGTGTGCCTGGCACACATCTATATGCATATGGAAATAGAAGAGGCATCTGAGATTCACATTAGAGTGCAGTTATCTTATATGTGGGTGACATCTATGCCAGTTGTTTAGTAACAGGCATTGGGCCAGATAACACAAGGGAGTCCCAGCACACAAAAGCTACCTGCATGTTATCATGATAACAGATAGGTTATGAAGTATGGAGGAGTGGTATTATGCACATAGTTAAAGATGTACAGTGATGTACATGTACCATCGGTGCATATCATTAATGAAATACAAGTCTGTAAGATGCACAGTGGGATGTATGTGTACTGTTGGTGTGTATCATTAATGAGACACAAGTCTGTAGAATGCACAGTGATGTATGTTTACTGTTGGTGTGTATCATTAATGAGACACAAGTCTGTAGGATGCACAGTGATGTATGTGCACCATCAGTGTGTATCATTAATGAGACACAAGTCTGTAGGATGCACAGTGATGCACGTGTACCATTGGTGCATATCATTAATGAGACACAAGTCTGTAAAATGCACAGTGATGTATGTGTACTGTCAGTGGGTATCATTAATGAGACACAAGTCTGTAGGATGCACAGTGATATATGTGCACCATTGGTGCATATCATTAATGAGATACAAGTCTGTAGTATGCACAGTGATGTATGTGCACCATCAGTGCTTATCATTAATGAGACACAAGCCTGTAGGATGCACAGTGATGTATGTGTACCATTGGTGCATATCATTAATGAGACACAAATCTGTATGATGCACAGTGATATATGTGCACCATCGGTGCATATCATTAATGAGACACAAGTCTTTAGGATGCACAGTGATGCACATGTACCACTGGTGCATATCATCAATGAGACACAAGTCTGTAAGATGCACAGTGATGTACGTGTACCATCAGTACATATCATTAATGAGACACAAGTCTGTAGGATGCACAGTGATGTATGTGTACTGTTGGTGTGTATCACTAATGAGACACAAGTCTGTAGGATGCACAGTGATGCACATATACCATTGGTTCATATCATCAATGAGACACAAGTCTGTAAGATGCACAGTGATGTATGTGTACTGTCAGTGTATATCATTAATGAGACACAAATCTGTAGGATGCACAGTGATGTACATGTACCATCAGTGCGTATCATTAATGAGACACAAGTCTGTAAGATGCACAGTGATGTATTTGTATTGTCAGTGTATATCATTAATGAGACACAAGTCTGTAAGATGCACAGTGATGTACATGTACCATCAGTGCCTATCATCAATGAGACACAAGCCTGTAAGATATGCAGTGATGTATGTGTACCATTGGTGCATATCATTAATGAGACACAAATCTGTAGGATGCACAGTGATGTATGTGCACCATCAGTGCATATCATTAATGAGACACAAGTCTTTAGGATGCACAGTGATGCACATGTACCACTGGTGCATATCATCAATGAGACACAAGTCTGTAAGATGCACAGTGATGTACATGTACCATCAGTACATATCATTAATGAGACACAAGTCTGTAAGATGCACAGTGATGTATGTGTACTGTCAGTGTGTATCATTAATGAGACACAAATCTGTAGGATGCACAGTGATGTACATGTACCATCAGTGCGTATCATTAATGAGACACAAGTCTGTAAGATGCACAGGGATTTATTTGTATTGTCAGTGTATATCATTAATGAGACACAAGTCTGTAAGATGCCCAGTGATGTACGTGTACCATCAGTGCCTATCATCAATGAGACACAAGCCTGAAAGATACGCAGTGATGTATGTGTACCATCATTGTGTATCATCAATGAGACACAAGCCTGTAAGATGCACAGTGATGTATGTGTACCATCAGTGTGTATCATCAATGAGACACAAGCCTGTAAGATGCACAGTGATGTACGTGTACCATCAGTGCCTATCATCAATGAGACACAAGCCTGTAAGATGCACAGTGATGTACGTGTACCATCAGTGTGTATCATTAATGAGACCAAATCTGTAAGTAAATAGTGTTTAGCAGCTTGAGTCTTCATACATTTTCTAGAGTTGTACTGTGAATGTTTGCTTAGAGCAAATAGCACAAATCATAAAAATATTAATTGACTTATTTATTTCATTTATTTACATTTTAGTTACATAGATGGAGCACTGATTGCGGAATGACTTATTACAGATTCAGTCCAAGTTGCAATCTCATTGGAACAACAAAAAGCAACAAACAGCAAATAACAGTAGAAGCATAATGAAAAATAAATATAACTAATAATACACAGTGATGAATGCAAAAGAACAGCAAAGAAATTGGAATACAGAAAAAGATTGATAGGTACACATTCCACAGGGTTTCACAGGATGGTGGCACTTGTTGTTGTGTCTTTCGGCTTTTCCCGGTTAGGGGGCGCCACAGCGGAACTCCGGTCCACTAATGATTGGCAGTAGATTTTTACGTGCCGTGTTGCCAGCTCTGACGCACAACCTTCAACGAAGGTACGCCCATTCACGCATGTCTCCACACAGAAGACGCTCTAGCTGAGAATCAAACAGGACAACGTCTTACTGTTAGGCGACAATGCTACTGCAGCACCACAACAAGTGTAGGAACAACAGTGCATCTGAACTGAAAAGTATGTAAATAGTAATGCATAGACTTAACTGAAAGAATACAGAGTAGGAGGTAATCAGAAAGAAAGTGCTGTTAACCTATAGGGGAATGTTTATCAATATGGCAATGTATTATACTATATAATAATTTAAATTATAACTATAAAAAATATATTTAAAATATTATACAAATATAGAAGTATAATTATAAAATATAATTATTTATCACCAGTATAATACAGTTAATATTATTCATGTTGTTTTAGCCTGCAATTGTGTTTTGAAAAAAATTATTTTAATTATTTTAATACTGATGGTCTGGCAGTTTAGAGCAGAGGAATAAATATATGAGCTACTAATAAGTTTTGTAGTCCCAGATTTGATTTCCTGTGTCCCCATTTGAGTACAGAATGTATTAACAAATTACCTAATCAGAGAGTTATCTCAGGATGTACCTAGAAAGGACACTTGTACCTGGTAGCCTTACCAAGGAAATGAATAAATAAATAAATAAATAAATAAATAAATAATTCTAAAATATTCAGATTGTCTCATTTCTAACCACACATGTCTTTTTCATTGAGGTAATATCTGCTGGCATTTCTCCAGATCTCTGATAAATATAATGAAAAATAAAGGCCTTCTCAGTTTTCCCATATCAAATGACAAACCGCTCACTGGATATCATTATAGAAAGCAAACAGCAACAAAAAAAGAAGTAACACTCCCTAACCACCCAATCTTTGTACATATCCTTTGTAAAATTAAGGCACTTCTTATACTAAATTCCTAATAAAAAAAAACACATTCTCTGCACCTGTGTGAGCATGTTATCTGTCCACCAAGCTGATGTCCATGGTGCATACATTTTTTCATGTGTGTGTGTGTGTGTGTGTGTGTGTGTGTGTGTGTGTGTGTGTGTGTGTGTGTGTGTGTGTGTGTGTGTGTGTGTGTGTGTGTGTGCAATTTACTTGACTCGAAAACAAAACAAGAAAAACTGATTTTCATTTGGCCAGAGATTTAAACATATTTTTCTGGCACTTCAGAGTTGTGTACTGGTAATTGCTGGCTGACTTCAGAGTTGTGCACTGCTATTTTTGCTTCACTGTATAGTTTTTCAGATCTCTGCTGAAGGTGTTGGTTTTCCCATACCCACCCTCCCTATTCCTGTGTTGTTGTTTAAATTTGGAGGCTTTTGCAGTTGCCCGCCCCCACTGTAGATTTGATCTGGGACACTCCCCCCAGTCCCATCTCTTTATCTCATTCTACCTAATAGACTCCTTCTGCATTGTTTTTAGTCATTTTTAATTTAATTGCATTTTTTAAACTGTTTGGTCTAACATTGCTACATACTCAAGTGTGCTAGCTTTCACTGCATTTGAATTGTTTTGACTGCTGTTTTAGCTACTTTTCTGTATATATATATAAAAAAAAAATACCTTTCCTGTAACTAGTATAGTCCAGATTCAGATTTGCTGTATCCAGGACTGTATGTAAGCTTCTGAGCCCCCCCAAGCTTTCTGTGTTGGAGGGAAGCCTTCTAGCTTATCAGTGGGAGTGGTAAGCACTAGGTAACCTATCTACCACATAAGGAGTGGTTCTGGCCCAGAAATTGTAGTTATTGGCCGTTTGGGCAGTTTTTCCATCTCTCTCAACTTTCTGATTTAAAAGCCCACATTTGCACTTGTTTCCCCCCTTTCCTGTAATTAGTTTAGTCCAGATACAAATTCTTACTTTTAGCACTTGAATTTGCTTATTCGTGATCAGCACTTGTTCAGAACTTGTAAGCACTAAATAACCTATTAATTACTACAGCACTCAACCTTCCTCATTACCTAGAGGAAAACAGTTTTGGTACTTACTTTCCTCACTTGCTTAGAGAAAAACAGCTCTTGTACTCACCTTCCTCACTTATCTAGAGGAAAATATTTTTTTTTATTCAGGCATGTCCAAGGGTCAGCTCCCAGTGTTCTCTCCTGTCTATCTGATGAATCTGGGCTTCTTGGGGCAATGTAGAAATTGCCTCATGTACACAGACAACCCTCTCCTCCTACCACCCAACACTACAATCTGTGAGAGATGCACTTATCTAGCCAAACTGGAGGTAAAGCTCTCTCCAATCAAGACTGAACTTGACAGTCAAGAGGAGAAGGTAAACACTTGCACCACACCACACTCATCACATAGTCTCACTAAATCTACACCACCAAAATCCACACATAAAAACACAAAAACATTCGCGGAGACTCTCAATAACAATCTGCTCAAGCAACAGAGACCTCCAAAGCAGAAATGCAAGCAACCTCCACCCCCCAACACAACCCAAATGACACATAGCCTGCAGACTCAGTGTGCCACTCAACCAAGGCCAATAAGGCAAAACAACGTAACCAACACACTAGTCATAGGTGACTCTATAGTCAGGCACACTGATGTCCCACTCACCAGGCTAAACAAGGAGAAGGTTACTGTCAGCTGCTTGTCGGGTGCCAAGATCCGCCACATAACCCACGCACTCAGGTCACTCCACAACAAGTACAAATATGACTCTGTCATTGTCCATGTTGGTGTGAACGACCTGAGACGTACCTCCCTGGACTACATGAAAAGAGACATGGAAGAGCTCTCCAATCTTGTAGCCCAGGCAGGTATGACCCTAGCCCTGAGTAGCATTCTGCCATCACCCAGAATGATGCCGCAGTACAAGGACAAAATGATTGACTTCAACAATTGGCTATGCTTCTGGTGCCATTCTAAAGGGATCCAGTATCTGTCTGCCTGGGATAACATGGTTGACAGACAACGATGCTTTGCCAGAAACGGCCTGCACCTGTCACCCCTGGGATTCCAGATACTGGCTAAGGTTCTTGCCGCTCCTATAGTGCCTTTTTTAGGCAAGGTTCAAATGACAAATTCACCACCGTTCAGGAACAGGCAAGCAAAACTGAGGATGATGCTACTCAATGCTAGAAGTCTAAATCTCAAAATGCACTCACTCGAGGCACTCCTTAAAATGGAGAACATTGATATCTGTGCAGTGACTGAGACCTGGTTCAAGGCTCCAGAGAGCACCCCTGCACTACCAGGCTATAACTCATATCACACCTTTCGGCCATGTAACCTGGACCGGAACACCAAAGGCGGAGGTGTGTCCATATTCATTAAGCATATCCACACCTCCAGGCTAGTTGCTCAGCATAATGCAGCCGAGGTTATACAAGTGCAACTAACTCTGGGCAAAACTGCAATCCAAATTATAGCTTGCTACAGATCACCCACCATGCCCCAGGATTCCAACTCCTCTTTTCTTGATGTACTGGAAAATATTAGGTTTCAACCAAACACCCTAATAATGGGCGATTTCAACTACCCCACCATTAACTGGGAAAACTATTCATGTACCAACTCCTTCGCTCAACGCTTTCTGGAATTCATAAACTCCAATGCCCTGGATCAACTTATCCACACCCTCACCAGGGGCAACAATATCCTAGATCTAGTCATTACCAATATGAGTGACCGGTGTTCCACACCTGAAGTCAATGCCTCATTGGTCCAATCCGACCATAAGCTAATTACCCTAGATATCCACATCCTGCCTCCACCCCCCATTAAGGAAACCATGGTAAAAAATTTCTCCAAAGCCAACTTCATGCTTCTTAAGACAGAAGTGATGAACTTCATGACACCCATGCAGATGGACAATACAGTTACGACTACTGAATCCTACACAATTGCACTTTATAAGCACTTACATGAGTGCATGGATCGTGCTATCCCAAACAGAACCAAGACGCTATCCTCCAAAAAATGGAAGCCAATCTGGTGGTCCCCTGCCATAAACAAACTGTACAACAGAAGGAAGAAACTCTTGATAAAGAGAGTAAAATCCCACGAGTGGAGGAGCTCACTGGTCAGCCTCAGTAAGAAGCTGTGATCCCTGATAAAATCCTCCAAAGCTAGTTATGAAAACAAAATCGCCACTGATTCTAAAGACAACTACAAAGCATTCTATAGCTATGTCAAGAATCTGAATGGCAACACTCAGGTCTGCTCTGAGTTACAGCACAATGGCACTAAATATACAGACCCAACTGGTATTGCCAACATCCTGGCAGATAGGTTCAGTGCTACCTTTACCCCCCCCTCGCACTCCCTAAAGAACCCATCTTTATACCGGAAGAATGCAAAGTTCCTGTAATCACAGCTGCACAGGTAAAAACCACACTCTCCAAAGCCAAGAACATAGCATCCATGGGACCAGACAACATCCCAGGCTGCGTTCTACATGAACTACAGAATGAACTGGCACCCCACCTAAGTACCATGTTCAATCATAGCCTCACCTCAGGCTTTGTGCCTGCTGAATGGTGCACAGCAATGGTTATCCCACTCCACAAGGGGGGAGCCACCATGGACCCCGGGAACTACCTCCCCATTAGCCTGACGACCCTGGTCTGCAAGGCCATGGAACGTATCATCATGGAACTTATAAACAAAGACATTGGTAATCTCCAAACTCTGGATCCCACCCAGTTCGGGTTTGTAAAAGGCAGATCATGTCTCCTAAACCTGACTGACTTCTTTGAAGCAGTCATCAAAGCTGTAGACAAGGGTAAGGTGGTTTACACAGCCTATCTAGATCTTGCCAAGGCTTTTGACACCACCCCCCACTCTGGAATTATAGATAAACTCACTAAACTAGGTATAAATCCCTATGTCACAAGATGGGTTGCCAATTGGCTCACTGACAGAACCCACACTGTGAAATTAGCAGACTCCAAATCCGACTTCAGAGCAGTGACAAGTGGAGTACCACACGGTTCACTCCTGGGTCCTCTCCTGTTTGGTATCTACTTCTCTGAAGTAAAGGCTAACACAAAAGGTCTTTGGCTAATGAAGTTCACAGATGACTGCAAACTAGGAGCCATAATCGAAACTCCTAATGATGTGGACATCCTACAAAAGGGCCTCACTGAGACAGATGCCTGGTGTCAAAGCCATGGCCTCAAGCTCAATGCTAAAAAGTGCATTGTCATCCCCTTTGGTAAAAACTTTGTACCCATGAACTACAACATAGGCGGTAGTATACTTAACACCGAAAGTGTGATAAGAGACCTTGGGACACAGGTGGACAGTAGTCTCTCCTTTGATAATCACATCACCACAGTAGTCAGTAAATCCTTCTACGTGGCACACCTCATCACAAAAGGTTTCTCATCCTGAAAAAAAGAGGTCATTGTTCCCCTCTACTCATCACTCATTAGACCCATTATAGAGTACAATGCCCCTTTTGGTATGTACCTCACAAGACATCTACAACAACTGGAAAGGCTGCAGAAATACCTCACAAAGAGGATTACTGGCCTCAAACAGATGCCCTATGCAGACCGTCTCAAAAAACTCCAGCTTTACTCCGTCGCATATCACCTACTCAGAGGTGATCTCTGCCTAACATACAAAGCTATGTCAAACCCAGGGCTGTTGGACATGCTCGACTTAAAGAAATCCCAATCCCTGTGAGCTACATGCTCTAGGGACCTCAACCTTGTCACCACAATAAACAGAACATGCCGGAGGGATAGATTCCTGTACCAGAGAGTTCCCATACTCTGGAATAAACTACCTATCTATAACAAACAAAGCTCCTCATTAGCACTCTTCAAGAAAAATCTTGATGATTGGATGGGAAATAGGAAATTCACCCTGGGGATCACCTCTGTGGCTCAGCTCAACAGTGGCACAGGAAAATAATTTTCTTGGGTGGCAAAAGCCAGGGTACCATTTTGGCTGGGCTTGTATAGGCCCCAGGGCCGATAGCCTAGTACCTACCTATGAACCTATAAATGTCTCTGTTACTTTACATTTTGCATTTACATGTTTTACATGAACAATACAGAAGCAAAATGAAAAGGTCCTAAGGGGCTTATTCTAATAGTAGACATAAACACTTTACTGTGATCTGTATTATGTTTTAGGTGTACCATGCCTGAAATCTCGAAAACAAGGTATTTTAAATTAAGTGAAAATTACTGAAACATAATGTAATGATTTAAGACAGAGTGAGAGAGAGAGAGAGAGATCTTTCTGTCACAGAACTAGGAATTTTCCTTTTTTTGTTTGATAGGAACAAGAATGCAGTTTAGTTGAAACCAGGGTAAAAATTAAATGATTCAAACTTGGAAATCGTTCAGGTATATAGATAATTCACTTTCTGTGCTATGATACATTTACACTGAATATTATTTACACCGAAGGGAAGCTTTTAAATGTATGTCCTAACATGCAAGATGTAAATCATTAGTAATATAATTTTCCATAGCACCTGAGTCCCCTTTCCTCTCTGATTGACCTGTAAACTCCTTTCTATGTGAAATGTTGATGTCATTGAAAGCATTACCTATTCTAGCCAATTATGGTTTACAGCTAATGCTATGATTACTGCTATAGAAGTCAGGTAGTCATTCCATTCAAATCATCTAAATTGTTGCAAAGAGTTATGGGCAGAATTAAATTAACTGCATCATTTGTGGAGCTACAGCTCTTTTATTTGTTTCACAAGGCTGTCAAAAACCACTTGTATGCACTGGTGACAACTTTTTTTCCAAATCCATCTCAGACAGAGAAGTTAAAGGAAATGATACTATCATATGATGCAGTAAATCAAAGTAAGAGACAGCAACGTAGTACTGGAAAAAGAGATGCATAGAAGAGAAACAAACTACTAGAATGCAAAAAGTATAAAGTTGTTGTTTTGATTATCACTTTATTAAATAAACATCTGACTTGGAATTAAACATCTATTTATTTGTTTTTAAATGGATAAACTCTATGTAAACATGCCACTTTGAAGGGTAACTCAGCAGTTTAGGCCTGTGTGTCATGTTTTAGAGTTGTACAGCATGCAAGTGTTGACTGATGAAGTTTCACAAAAGCATAGAAAGTGGAGAAAAGGAATAGACATTGTGCTCTGAATAGTGTTAGATTATTGCTCTTCACCAATACAAATGTATCTTTGGCACATGCCACAATAAGGTCCTCAACTATAGCTGACCCCACTACATTTTGTGACAGCCTCTTCCATGTGTTCACAGACCTCTCAGAGAAAAATAATTCTTCACATCTATCCTGCTAACCATCACGAGTTTTCAAAATCTATGCTGTTTTACACATGAAGTTCTTTCTCCAAATGATGCTTACCTTCAGCTGTTCATTGATTGCCTACAGACTTTTTAAATTATTTTATCTTTTCTCCTTCTCCTTTATTTCCCCAAGAGTATACATCTTTCATTTCATTTGTCCTTTCCAAAGGAGACTTTTTATGCATAATTTTTAAAATCCATATAATTCTCTTTAAAAAGGTCTTACCGTTACTGTTGTCCCCACAGGTGCCATGTATCTAGGACTGTACTTAGTACTTAAAATGTTTGCGTGTGTGTGTGTGTGTGTGTGTGTGTGTGTGTGTGTGTGTGTGTGTGTGTGTGTGTGTGTGTGTGTGTGTAGTCATACACATTCATGTGTATATCTGTATCTGTCTTCATGTCCATGTATGTTGGGTGGGGGCTTTCACAATGTTTGTGTAGAAAAATAACAACATTCTACTTTATGCTGATGATCTCTGTCTCCCAGCATCCCACAATTCCTCCCTTCTGTTCTTACAACCCTTTAAAGATGTTTTTTACATGTAAATTATCTGAAGTATTTTACTACTTAAAGTTTCTATATTTTCTGTTGCCTCGTCTCCTCTTTCAGTTGCTTCCTTTGATTTTTCCTTTCAAAATACATTATTTTCTACTTCACTGGATAAAGCATCAGCTTTGTTACATTAAAACAATGCCTGCTAGTCTTCCAGTTCCCATTTCAACCTCTCCACTTCTTCTGTTGTATTGTTCTCTAGCACATTAGTATCACCTCCAGAGTGAGACATATAATTCCAGTGACATTTCCACACTGTATGAATGATGCATGATCTCTTAGAAAAAATCCTCACTCACAACTAAACAATGACACAGTCTGTCTCCAAAGATTAAATATATATTTAGCATGTCGGTGAGGAGCAAGCACTCACATACCCCTAAATTATATTGGCTACTTTTATGGCTGCACGGCAGTGGGGAATGGAAAAGAGTTTTGCACATTTTTACAGTGACCTGCAGGGCCCACAGATCAACAATATAACCTACGGTCTAAGGGTAAATTAACCATTTGTGCTCAGATGGTTAGGGCCCAATCAAATGGTCATCAATCAGATGTAGGGAATCCTTGACCAAACGTCTGTACATATTCACTTATACAAGGATTAAAGATATCTTTCCCTACTCTGTTTTGGACAGCTTTATTACCTCTCCTTTCCTTATTGTAGGCACCATTTATCAGCACTGTGTGTAATTTACTAAACATCCATTTCCTATTTTATCCAGGGAATAGTATTGCCTTCACTTTGAATGTGGTCTCACTTGCATTAATAACCCATTTCACTGTAATTGCTTTGTAAAAGTCTAAATAAGCCACACCTAAGGCCATACTCTGTTTTACCACTTTACTGAGTGATACAGATTTTTTTATTATTATTATTTTTTCTGTTAAAGTGGTTGAATGCACTTTCTGACATGAAACATTAAGCTATCTCTCCTTGTTTTGTAAATCATGAGCAAAACTACTCATTCAGCATTTGTCACCGTCTACCTTATATTTTCTACATTATAAGTCTAAATGTGCTTCTTCTGTTTTCCTGTGTTCCTTATTATATCAGTATACTGGGTTCTCCACCCCTTCCTACAGTGTTTGCCATAGACCTTCTCGCTGAACCTTTGCTCATCTGATTGTATTTGTCGCTTTATAATGCTACACCTGATTGGGTTTCCTATCACATTCTGCTTGAGTTTTTACTGTTTTATATATGTTCTTCTTTCCATCATTCTCACTTCTTCTGTTTTGTTTTGCTGATAAACGTCATGCGTGATGGGTAGCATATATGATAACAGTTTGAATTCTACATGTTGTTTCTCCACATCTCTTTCAGTTTTTGAGAAAGAACTACACAACTGCCTGATCTTAATGAAAAAAATATAACTGAACTCAGGTACCCATGGTTACTCATGAATATAACCTTTATAACAGTTATAGCTTAACTGCACCACAAGGTTCCACAATGTGCACTTAGTCATCACATAACTACACTGTACCACAAGGTTCCTTAATGTGCACTTAGTCATCACACAACTATGCTGCACCACAAGGTTCCATAATGTGCACTTAGTCATCACATAACTATACTGCACCACAAGGTTCCATAATGTACACTTAGTCATCACATAACTATACTGCACCACAAGGTTCCATAATGTGCACTTAGTCATCACATAACTACACTGCACCACAAGGTTCCATAATGTGCACTCAGTCATCACATAACTACACTGCACCACAAGGTTCCACAATGTACACTTAGTCATTACATAACTACACTGCACCACAAGGTTCCACAATGTACACTTAGTCAACACATAACTACACTGCACTACAAGGTTCCATAATGTGCACTTAGTCATCACATAACTACACTGCACCACAAGGTTCCATAATGTGCACTACATCATCACATAACTGTACTGCACCACAAGGTTCCACAATGTGCACTTAGTCATCACATAACTACACTGCACCACAAGGTTCCACAAAGTGCACTTAGCCATCACATAACTACACTGCACCACACGGTTCCACAATGTGCACTTAGTCATCACATAACTACACTGCACCACACAGTTCCACAATGTGCACTTAGTCATCACATAACTACACTGCACCACTAGGTTCCACAATGTGCAGTTAGTCATCACATAACTGCACTGCACCACAAGGTTCCACAATGTGCACTTAGTCATCACATAACTACACTGCACCACAAGGTTCCACAATGTACACTTAGTCATCACATAACTACACTGCACTACAAGGTTCCATAATGTGCACTTAGTCATCACATAACTACACTGCACCACAAGGTTCCATAATGTGCACTATGTCATCACATAACTACACTGCACCCAAGGTTCCACAATGTGCACTTAGTCATAACATAACTACACTACACCACAATGTGCACTTAGTCATCACATAACTGCACTGCACCACAGTTCCACAATGTGCACTTAGTCATCACATAACTACACTGCACCACAAGGTTCCACAAAGTGCACTTAGCCATCACATAACTACACTGCACCACACGGTTCCATAATGTGCACTTAGTCATCACATAACTACACTGCACCACACGGTTTCACAATGTGCACTTAGTCATCACATAACTACACTGCACCACAAGGTTTCACAATGTGCACTTAGTCACCACATAACTACACTGCACCACAAGATTCTGCAATGTGCACTTAGTCATCACATAACTACACTGCACCACAAGGTTCCACAATGTACACTTAGTCATCACATAACTACACTGCACTACAAGGTTCCATAATGTGCACTTAGTCATCACATAACTACACTGCACCACAAGGTTCCATAATGTGCGCTATGTCATCACATAACTACATTGCACCATTAGGTTCCATAATGTGCACTTAGTTATCACATAACTACATGCACCACAAGGTTCCATAATGTGCACTTAGTCATCACATAATTACACTGCACCACAAGGTTCCACAATGTTCACTTAGTCATCACATAACTACACTGCACCACAAAGTTCCATAATGTTCACTTAGTCATTATATAACTAAACTAGCTTTATTAGAAGGCTTCAGCTGCATTTTTTTCTTTTAATTGCATTTGCACCTGGCATTATATTGTATTGCAAATAATTTCATTGTGGCTTCATCTGAATGGCAAGCACATTATATCAAAACCTATAGACATGCACAGATGCATTCATCTGTGGTAGCATTGTCGCCTCACAGTAAGACGCTGTCCAGTTCGATTCTCAGTTAGAGCGTCTTCTGCGTGAAGACATGCACGAATGGGCATACCTTCGTTGAAGGTTGTGCATCAGGGCTGGTAGCTCGGCACATAAAAAATCAACTACCAATCATTAGCGGACCGGAGTTCTGCTGTGGTGACCTCTAACCGGGAAAAGTCGAAAAACACAACAAATATATATATATATATATATATATATATATATATATATATATATATATATATATATTACATATAGATATATGTGTGTGTGTGTATAAACAAATTAAATAAGACATATAAAGTTATGAATTCCACAAAAATAAAAGACTGGGAGGCAATATTTTCTGACTCCCAATATTCCATGATTTAAAAAAAGTTGGGGATTGACTAGAGTTAAAATATCCTGCAAGGTCAGTTTGCCTTGTAATAACCTATTTATGTGTGATGCAATTGGATAGTGCATTTGTCTGTTAACTGAAAGGTTGGTGGAGCAAGCCCTCCTAGAATTGAAGCTTCTTGTTTGAGTCTGGCAGTTAGTGCAGAGGCTGCAAGTTGTGTGTGGGTAATGAGCAGCTTTACATAGTCACTTAACCAACCCATATTGTGGGGTGCTTAAGACACTGGTTTAGGCTCCTGAATGATCTCATTGACTGCAGGACTAGTAGTTGCCTTCCTATGAACCTATGAACCTATACGACTGAGAGGTAATAGATTTTTTGTACTGCATGGCATAGTGGTCATATCACGCGGATGATTTTCCACTTCTTATATAAATCTTTTATAAGCCTCATTAACTTATGTTCCAGAATGATCTGTCTCTATCTATCACTATCTATCTAAAATTATTTAGTTCAGGCAAACCCATGTCTCCCAAATATAACATCATAGCAACTTCTACACTTAAAGCTCATATTTCACAGCCAGCATTCTTACTGAATTCAGCAAATATTTAATGAGATAAATATTTGTGTATATATTGCACTGATAAGTCATATAAAATGCATTAGTACAAAGTAAGAAAGACCTCGTAAAGTATGACTGTGGGTCTTAAGAAGTCAACACACAAAAAGTCTATATGTTTAAGGAAATATTGGGAAATATTTAATACATAGCTCTTCTACAGAAAAAAATATTTTTCAAGGCTCCCCTCAGGCTGCCAAGCACAAATGAATTAAATCTGTCTCTGTATTACTTGCTCAATGCCTATCCCCAGCCTCTGTCTGGTCTCCTGACATCCATCCATTTCCACACATTAAAACATGTCTGCTTATATCAAATTATTCTATTTACTGTTTCTGGTTTCACTCTGCCATGCTTCTTTTGTGGTCTAAAGGTTTTGACAGGGACAGTGCACATCCCTTTTTTTCCTACCTCTCTTACCCCAATGTCAAGTGACAAGCTTCTTGTAGGTTTTACCATCAAACCAGTTAGTCATTTGCTTTGTCATAATGCCAAGATCCACTGGATATTTACAGCAGATGCAAGGACATCCCTCCAACATGCAGACAGCTGTGTACCTGGAAAATCACTAAGCCTTTTTGGAATGAAGCAAGATAGACAGTGAAAGGCTTTAAGTAAACTTATTAGGGCTAACAATGGCAGATTACTGAATTAATAATTTCATAATTTCAGTCAGTAATAATATACCAGTATACACCAGAACCACTACACGTTTAGCAATTCTTTAGTTTTCTATTCAAATATCATGTTATATATCCAATGTGTTATCAGCTCTGACTTTATATCAAGCTATTTCGTAATTAAATAAATATGCTGAGAGAATATTTGTGCCTAAATGTAGCTTTTTGATGCAAAAGATGAAGTCACACATTTAAATTATATTCTATTAGACTAATAAAGTAAAAATACATTTTATTCACTCTCCTTGATGAGTGATTTACTTCAGTTTCTGTATTCATATCATTTGCTATATTTTCTCCCCGATTAATCTAAAATCTAATGAAGATAACCCCACACCTCCGTTTAGATATGAGAGTAAAATATATGTGCTGCCTCCAGAGTGTAATAATGACCTTATGGAGCATTAAAAAGAAAATGATTTAGTCTGTCTGAAACATATACGCATTATATATATATATATATATATATATATATATATATATATATATATATATATATATATATATATATATATATATATATATATATATATATATGGGTTTACTTCATATGATCTAAGTTTCATTTGACTGAAATTCATTTGAATGAGACCAAAACACTGAAAGTTCAAAAGACTGAAAAATCATTTCATTTGACTGAACTCATAACACTGACACATTAAAGTAAAAGGTATATGCCCTTTTCCCCACTGTAATGTGATCCTGGAGTTAGTATATATAGTTAAGGGGATGTGGGGGGCACAGCCCCCCACATGGGGGGTGTGAGGGGCTTCACCTCCCACATACTTTATACATTGTAAACCATACATATGGATATTTATAACTGCAATGAATAACTCTTTGCAGAAAACAACATTTACCTAAACTATGTGGGGGGACTTTGCCCCCTACACCCCCTAACTATATATACTAACTCCAGGATCACACTACAGTGGGGAAAAGGGCATATACCTTTTACTTTAATGTGTCAGTGTTATGAGTTTCAGTTAAATGAGTTTTCAGTCTTTCAAACTTTCAGTGTCTTGGTCTTAGTCAAATGTATTTCAGTCAAATGAAATTTAGGTCATATGTAGACCCATATACATATAAATATATATATATATATATATATATATATATATATATATATATATATATATACACACACACACACACACACACACACACACACACACACGCACACACACACATATATATATATTGCCTCCTTCTACAAGCTCATATGGAGTTACCTGTGTCATGAACATATTAAGTATGCTTAAATATTCTATTTTAGCCTTATTTCTCTTACTAATATTGGAAAAGAGCATCTGTATTCTAATTTGCTATAGTTTCTGCTTGCACATCATTGCACTGAACGACTTTATGTATCTAAGTACACAGGACATTACAATTGCTAGATGTTGCTATTTCTATGAGCAATGTTAGTTTTGTCCTTTATTCCTTCACTTACAGTATCTGGTTTTCTTGCTTCTACTTTCTTTACTGTTGGTGTTGGGTCACCCCATGTGATCAGAAGTTTTCCATTTTCAGTAATTATTTGTGGTTCATGTTTCCCGTGCTTCTCAGCTACCTATATGTTATTAATGTTTGCAAAATCCCTGCTTTAACGGTCCTGTCACATTATTGTGTCTTTCAGTGTATGAACCCTCATCCAGGTGTATAACACAACCAGCAATGAGATGTACAACTGTTTCTGGTTCTGTACTATAGAACCTACATTCACAATTAGATAAACACTGGCTAATTTTTTCATAAAAAAACAGCAGTTGAGACTAAATATTTCATATGTGTAATGTGATATCATAGATTCACTGGTAAGATAATAGACTGACAGGGCAAATGTTTAGAATTTCCATAAAATCATTTGTAACATTTTTTATAGATACATTGTTAGTTAGTCTGATGATTTGCATTCATGACGCTTTAGCTATGCACTAGATATTTTTTGTATTTTTTTTGTAACAGTATTACATTGCACACGTGTTTTGCTGCCAAATCTTTCCTTGTTTGTCTTTAACTCCCACCCTACAACTGCAACATTATATCATCAGTGTCATACTTCTTGTAACAATTGTACTTAACAGTGGTGCTAACTTGACAGCTGAATGACCTTAAATACACCAGAACAGCACATTAATGGATACCAGTGCAGACAATGTTTGCATGCTCTGTACTATAACTTCCTATCTGATGCCCCTGAATGCATTAAATCTCCTGCTGGCAGCTGGGCTATTGTACAGCTGTCATGATGCCAACTAGAGTACCTCCCAGCAATGACATGCAGCCGGTATCATTTGATTTAAGCTCTTGGAATGCCTCCTCCCTCTTGAGCATTTGTCAGCTGCAAAATATGTAGGTCTATGTTATGATCTGATTGATCTCCCCAACTCCCACATCTATGTCCCTCTGAGTTTACAGTGAGTCCCCAGCTGTACTTTGGGTTATCTCTTCTTATGCGCAGCAGTTTCCATACTTCAAGCCTCCATAAGAGGGGAAAATGAGAGTCCAATGGGGTTATATTCCCATCCGCAGATCCCGTCATTTTTCCAGATGTACTTTGTTCATGTAGCACTCAGATTTTATTTATCTACTTACTGTTCTACATGCAGCCAAGCCTTGCAGCCATATCTATACATTTAGATCCTGCTTACCATAGTGAACTGCATATTTTGTTTATTCTTCTAAAGAGAGTTTGTGACTTATACTGACTTATTCATGATTGTGTGCTTCTTTTAATATGAGGCACAGGGAAATAGCAAGACAGTATAAAATTTATGCTTACTGCAGCAAAGGTGCTGGCAGCTGGTTTGTAGCCATTTTGCCTAAAACACACCAAGTGCTGTGCTTCCAGCAGCTTTCACTTTACAGATCTTGACCTTTACCATTAACTGTTATCTGCACACACATTATGCAACATAGCAGTAGGGGTTTTGGGAAAGACCAGTATGCAGTGCAAAACATAGAGTCCAGCATGCTTGCATACATGCTCTCAGTACCACACTGGGAGTTAAAGCAGCCATATATTGGCCACTTGCTATGTATCTGCATCTGATTGGCTAAAAGTAAGACATAGCATGCACCTGTGTATCTGTTTCTTTTGTGACCTTGACATCAGTCAAAAGTTACTTGTGGTACTATAGAACAATGAATTCCTACCTTTAGCGGCAGTAATTTTATGAGTAAATTGTTTGCTTTAACCCTCTATTCTGCATGGAGTTTGTTGTATTTGCAGCTATAATATCAGCGTTATGACTTTCCAAAATGGTGGTGCTTTCCTAATGCTGACAACATAACAGAGGAAACAAAGCTGAATATGTCAGTGACAGCCATGATACATTACCTCACAAAGCATCTATTGTTTTATTTGCAAAAATTAAATAATCAAAACAAAAAATGAGTTCATATAGTAAACTGAATTACTGACTTTCACTAGTAATGTTAATTTATATAGTTTACCTGCTCATTAATTGAGAATAAAATGCTCAAAGATTGGACCTTTACATTAAATTATATACTCAACTCTTTTAGAAACACTGCTCACAGAGCTCCATAGTAGATGAAATCTACTCAGTAATTATATTGAAAATAAAATTAAGAGTTTTCAAAAAATATTCATTTTATACCTAATGTAGATTGGAATTAAAGAAGCTGTATAAGAAGAATAAGCTAGGAGATGTAGATTTATTGAAACTAAACCCCAACTTTGCCTTTTGCTGCCATGTGTAAATACCCTGGGTTGAATATGACTGCTCTGTCACATTTGTTTTTATGTGGTGCTAATAAGCAGATTAAAAACTGGCACTTTGACACACGTTCTTCAGGCCATGTGAGGCCATAAAACAAGCATGACCCCGGAGCTGTCAAGTTATGCTGGAATAATGGAAAGCCAGCAGTAGTGGTGATTAAGAGGAAAGGTAGCTCATCATCTGTCAGTCACAGGATCTTTGTCAGCTGTGAAGCAGCGCTGGCTGACACAGGGCTACGGGTTAATTACTCCTTTTTTATTGACAAATTAACACAGTGGATGCACATGAATAACTGAGCAACTTCCCTTGGGTAAAGGGGGATAGCCTTACAGAAAACTTACCAGCAGCAGTATGCTCACGTAGGGCATTAGTGGGTTAAATAAGTTAATGGCTGCATATCATGTACTTAATTAAGATAAATTTGCATATAATTTTCTCTTTTTAGACTATTAAAATACTGGCAGGAACACTGCATATTCTTTTACAGAAAAAAAGCTCAAGGCATTCTTTGTACAATAGTAAACGGAGACAGAAGTGTGTTTTTCTTCAGATAATTTTCCATTGTGCTATATAAAACTTTGCAGGTGAGGTGCAGTTTAGTGCACTGGTTTAAGAGCATGTACTGTAAGAATTTGAACTGCAAGACCTAATCTCTCCAGCTATCCTGGATTTGATTCCCACAGTCTCTATTTGCCTTCTGTGTGATTCTTAACAAATCATTTCATTAGACATTGTTAGTGGGTCACTTTGAAAAGGAGCAGTGAATGTGGGCTGAAGCAGTTAATATATAGATAATTATGATTATTATTATTATTATTATTATTATTAGATGCATATAACTTGGGTTGTGGTCACTAAGATGTAAGCAGAAAACTGCTAGTTATTTTTAAAATGGAAACAGATTTTTTAGGGTGAACTTCTTAAATACAAGTCACACCTATAATTTAGCCTGGAAATCATCACTTAATATCACTTGAAAAATGCACATGGTTCCAGCAGTTTACATATGCAAACATGCATACATATACATGTGCGCAGACACACACACACACACACACACACACACACACACACACACACACACACACACACACACACACACAAAACATTTAATACATGTTAGCATAGTTAGTGCCCTTATCTTACACAGCACATCTTCAGCAATAATCATGCACTAAAAACTGAAGAAACTAAAAGTGAAATAGAGCAATACATAGAAAGCTGAATGGCTCTAATATAGAAACAGCTGAGTGATTAAACAAAAGTGCAAACCTCCACAAAAACACCTAACATTAAGAACTGATTTGTGAATAACATGTTATTGTTGTCTTTCAGCTTTTCCCGGATAAGGGTCGCCACAGCAGAACTCCGGTCCGCTAATGATTGGCAGTAGATTTTCATGAACACCGAGGTGCCAGCTCGACGTTCAACCTTCAATGAAGGCACGCCCATTTACGCATGTCTTTCGAATGCCCACCCAACCTTGGGGAGGAAATGCAGACTCCACACAGAAGGCACACCCCGCACTCCAGCCGAGAACGAACGGGAGAACCTCTTGCTGTGAGGCAACAATGCTACCGCTGCACCACCGCGGAAGTTCATATTTATCATAAATAAAACCTTCAGTTCATCCTAAAAACATGTTTATCATGTAAGCAATGCTATTATTATTTGGAGAATGCTACATAGTAGAGGTGTAATGATTATATAATAGCCCTGATTAAGAAAAAAATGTCTGTATTCATCCATCACTAAGTGTTGAAAGTTTAGTGATCAGGTGCTGCTAGGAGTTGTATGAGTATATGCAGCTGAGGGGCTGCATGTGTGATTGTATGTGTGAGTGTGTGATTGCCTGGGAAGTCATATTTGGGTGTAAGTGAGGGGGGGGTCTGTTAGGTGTGTGTGTGTGTGTGTGTGTGTGTGTGTGTGTGTGTGTGTGTGTGTGTGTGTGTGTGTGTGTGTGTGTTAGCCTGGGAACTGAAGGCAGATGACAGAGTGATGTCATCCGAAGCTGACCCAGAAGCCTACCTCTCAACTGTACAGATTTTCGCAGAATGTACAGATATTTGCCTCGTATTTTTGGTAAGTTTTTTCATAAAATTGAGGTTTTCTGGCAAATTAGTAGCAAATCATTTAAGACTGAAGTTAGAAAATAATGGTAGAAGCTTGAGTTTCAGATTTCATACCCTTCAGAATATTCATGCTAATGCAAAAGCTGTTATTCTAGCAACTTTCTAAGTTTGTAAGAGCAATATTTAAAAATCGCCCCTATTTTTGGACCTTTGTCCCTATTTTATTTATGGCTTTGTCCAGATTTCTTGCTCTAAGAGGTTGAGAGGTATGCCCAGAAGTAATGTTTGATAGTAATTTAAGAACTCTCTCTGAGACAGACTTTACATTTTGTATCTTGTCTTGGATCTAAAAACATCCACTCATCATCAGCACTACATTTGCCTTACTCTGTTAGTAAGATTTAGGCATAGTATATTTTAGATATAGATAGGAATATAGTAAAGATTAGTTTAGATGTTTTCTGTATTTATTTGAGACTGTCCTGCAATGTTGTTTTAAAATATTTCCTGTGATTTTGAACTCTGTAGTTACTGTGTTGTTTGAGTATTGTCTTGTTTTTTTTATTATTCATTATTAAATATATTTAAGCCTTTTAATTGTGGCTGGTTTATTTAGAGGTATTTAAGCTCTTAGTGTACTTGTATATATATATATTTGGTGACACCGTATATGCCACTCTAATAGCCTTGCTGTTGGTCACACTTACCATTTGGATAACATTACACAGTAAGATTGGGCACCCTTTAGTAAATGTAGTTGATAAGACTGCTGGTGGCAGTGATAACTACCTTATAGTCTGGGTAGAAGGGGGCATAGCTAGTAAACCTGTGCCAGCCCTCTTCAGGAGTGTCTGTGGGTTTGTATACAAGTCAAATTTCAAAGTGTGTGTGTCAGCTACTTGGACAGGGACATGGAGCACTGGTTGGACAGAGAGGCTGCTAGAGGTTTTGGCTTGGCCACTTAGCTGATATCTCAACCCTACAGCTGTGCCAGTGGGGACTGTTATTGGGGATCTGGAGAAAGAGGGAGAAACCAGCCCCAGACTGACTGTGATCTCCATGTGCTCTTAAGGGAAATTGTACTTTACAATGTGTGTACTTGTCATCCTCCCAATGTGTATGTCCCTCACTGGTGCTAGTGGTGAGGATTTAGGCTCCTTGATTACTGGGCAAGTGCAGGGGCATCACAGGGGGGACCACTAGATACCAAGGATAAATTCAGAGATGTTGTAAAGGGGATAACACTAGCCACCATAGATAATGCTAAAGATGTAGGAAGGGGTGGGACACTAGCCACTAGGGATAATCTTTATCAATGTGCCTTAATGGCACTTACACATAACATGGGTCAAGGGGAACCCCTAGACACCAGGGAGAATTCTTGCACCTCATGCCTTAAGGCACTTAAACATAATAGGGATTGCAGAGGAAAGCACTAGTCACCGGGGGAACTCTGAAGATTTGGCTCAGGGGAACAGTGGATACAAGGGGTACTCTACATAGTGTGCCTTAAATGCACTTAACTAAAAGAAAAAAAACACAATGTAGGGAACCACTATACATTAGGGATACTTACAAGTGGCATACCTTAAAGACAGTAAGGGATTCCAACGCTTTACACTCTCACCAAGGATATTAGACCTCCAGGCTACCACTGGACACCATACATATATTGTAAATAAAATAAGACCCTTAAAAGGGTAATCAACCACAGGAAGCCTCATCATTAATTAAACTACTACACTAAGTGATAAGTTATTGCAGCAGTGTTGCTTTCACAGTTAATGAGGATCTTGGGCATCATTGCATGCCTGGAACAGGGTACATTAATCATACCTCTCCACCTCATAGAGGAAGACATCAAGACAAAGCAAAATTAATGTGAGACAAAATCAGAGATGTATTTTAATTATTACTTCTACAAATTATAAAGTCACTAGTATAACAGCTTTTGCCCTATTATGGCTTTACTGAAAGACATGAAGTATGAAACATTAATGTCTGGCATTAATGACTGACTGACTGTAATCATCTGTGATTTACCAGAGATGGAAACAGAAGACATCAGAGATGTTCTGACAACACAGGGAGAGGTATGAGTTATGTGTTGTGTGTGTGTGTGTGTGTGTGTGTGTGTGTGTGTGTGTGTGTGTGTGTGTGTGTGTGTGTGTGTGTGCGTGTGTGTCTGTGTGCGTGTGTGTGTGTGTGTGTGTGTGTGTGTGTGTGTGTGTGTGTGTGTGTGTGTGTGTGTGTGTGTGTCTGTGTGTGTGTGTGTATTTAAATGTGTGTATTTCATGTGGGAGAATGAATGAGAAGAGCCTGAGTTAATGGAATGCATTGGCCTCCACTGCTAATAAGCACAGGAAAGGGCTGATCTGCACTATAGTTAGCAGAGATTCAGAGGCACGTAATAAGCTGATAATGAGGTATTTGTGCACTGTGACTAGCTTGTCTCTCAGTACACTAGTATTACACAGTCAAAACAGGGCCTTTTTACTGCAGCCCTTAACATGAGCAAAGGTTTTTTTTTTAATTCCTGAGCATATGTTACAAGACATGGTGCTATTATGTAAGTATACAACATTTGTAGGCTCTGAATATTTAAGCTCAATAAAACAAACTGCGGAGCACTAGGCATTTAGAAAAATGCTTATTGACTTCAGTTGTTCTTCTTGACCATCAGTACAGAACTAAATGGAGTTACTCTGACTTGAAAAGGAAAAGTATTAATAGATGCTATTGATGGTCACCTTAAAGAGAAAATGCTTGTTTTCAGTAATATAATTTTTCTACCAGTTTTAAGCAATTGGTGTTATCTGAAGCATACTTAATCACACTTAAACTCAGGACTTACATTTAGTATACTTTCAAACAACTTAACAAGAAGACCACTACTTGAAAATAACTATTTGTCACAAAATGGGTAATATAGTAAGAAATATAATTGATTGTTGTTGCCAGAGTCTAAGAAATGGATGAAAACAAACATCACAGAGGACTTCTATATGTGCAAATCAAAAACTTGTTTTAATTACTAATGGTATAATTATGTAAGATATATACTAGTTACTTCTAGCAAGGTGATTTACTATAAAGAAGTTGTACAGTAATAATTTAGAAAGAAGCAAACTACCAATGAGCAGTGAGGCTCCTTGATTACTGGTTCAGTTGTGGGGTGTCACAATTTCTCCTTCAAGGAAAGCTCCACCTTAGAACTCAAAAAAAACCCAAATGTTTTTCATTGTATATTTGTTTTTGAGCTATTGTAATGCCTCAAAATCAACCCAAGTGCTTTTTTTACAATTTTAATATGTTTCTCTCAAAATGGCGGATGATGAGGCCTGCCTTGGTAATGCAATCTTGTTTTCTTCCTTTCATTTTTCTTCCCAGAATACATTTCAAGTCCTCTTTATATGACTCATGCTAGACATAAGAAGTGGTGCTGTTTTCTCATGCCATTAAGATTGAATGGCAGGAATGTGAAGCACTGTCATCTAGACACACCTTCTATAACAGAGCTGTTTCTATGTTTACCTGACTGACCCTCATGTTTGTGTCTGTTAGAGCTTGTTCTATGCAATAAATAGCTGTTAGCTACTTGCAGAAAAAGAAAGTATATAACAGTTTTTTGTAAGAGGAGTCTTGTAGTCTTAAAAGATCTGACAAACCCTTCCGCACACTCTCATGCTGAGGTATGAAAACTCTCAATGCAGTAAATGATCCTTGCTGTACATTTACAAGTGACAAGTAGTAGGACTCTAAACGTAGTCTGTCTGCTACTTCCCAATGCCTTCAGTCAGAGGATTTTTCTCTTTCATGAATAATGTAGACTTAAAATGTGCTTTACTAGTTTCAAAATTATTTCTTCATGTTCACCCTCCTTTTTTTCTATTTCATATTTATTTATACTTTGGTAACTAGGAATGTGAACTGGTCCCAGGAACCTGTCCATCTATAACTTAGGCTACATTGGCAAAAATAATAACTATTAAATGCGCTTAGCAATACAAAGAAAAAAATACTGACATAAAGACATTGAACAAGACTGCATGTGCAACACATAGCCAATGTGTGACTGTGACCAAGTAAATCATTGAACAACATTTACTAGAATGTATACATTAATAATGCTTAACTGTACTATGTAAGCACACATATTGCACACACACACACACACACACACACACACACACACACACACACACACACACACACACACATATATATGTGTGTGTGTGTGTGTGTGTGTGTGTGTGTGTGTGTGTGTGTGTGTGTGTGTGTGTGTGTGTGTGTGTGTGTGTGTGTGTGTGTGTGCATTTAAACACAGTTAAGTACTTCTGATTTCTTTTTCTTAGTGTTTTTAATGGAAGGGCACATTGTAAATGTATCCTAAAGGAAATTCAGCTGTCTATTATGGTTGCACTCTAACAAAGTAGGAGTGACTCAAAGTCAGTGGGAATCTCTTACAATGGATCTGCATTCACCAGATATGCATCTCCCACTGGAAAGATGTCACAAAAAAAATAACAGACCTTTTTCTGAACAGTATCAGTGCACATAGAAAGGGTTGTCACCTGACTCTCTGCGGTTCTGGCCTGTGTGTGTGTGTGTGTGTGTGTGTGTGTGTGTGTGTGTGTGTGTGTGTGGGGTGGTGGTGGTGGTGGTGGTGGGGCTTGAAAATGGTAAAGCCATACTTTAAAAGAAAAAATATTTTCTGACTTTTCTCTAAATGTTACAGAAATCTTTGATGCTACATTTAAGTTATCTTAGCATATAAACTATTATAAATAACATTTAAAGCTTGGCATTTCAATACTGTGTTGCTGCCTATGTAAATTTGTCAGAAGAGTTGACAATTACCTTTAAACCCCTGACTGATCTAACTGCTTTGTGTTGCTATGAAAGTGGAGTGTTCAGTTGTCCTCCCCTGTGCAATAAAAGCAGTGGAAAATAATTCCACAGCTTTCTGTCTTTTTTTTATATCAACTGCTGTGTTCCTG
Source organism: Protopterus annectens (assembly GCF_019279795.1). Lineage (NCBI taxonomy): Eukaryota > Metazoa > Chordata > Ceratodontiformes > Protopteridae > Protopterus > Protopterus annectens. The sequence continues at coordinate 110,635,246 of NC_056736.1, read as the reverse complement.
ACATTAGCAGGATTAATTGCCCATCTAAGATTGACAGCAGTACCAGGTAAACTACAGATTTAACTGTGTCTATGGTATGTCATGCAGGTGGAGATGAATTTCTCTACAAAGTATGTGAGAGGGTGAGTTTAAAAAAAAAGTAGGTGGGCTTTCCCTTCCTTTGACTCCAATGCAAGGAAATACAAGTTTTAAAAAGTACAAGCAGGTTTCTGGTACTTACACACTGCTGGAACCATATTATAGGGAGAAAAGAAACCTAATGATTGAGTTAAACTGTATGAGAGGGTGGAGTTTTCTTTTAAAGGCAACAAAGAGAGCTCCCTAGTATAGACATCCTGTTTCTTGCTGTCATACAGTAATTTCATTTCAGCTATTTTTCTGAAGTTTTGCTGGACTAAAGTTAATCTGCTGTGTTCCAGTTTCCACTGTTAAAATATATACATTTAAATAGTTACAATAGTGCATGTACATTTCTGTTCTTTTCCAGTAGGGCACACTGTGGATCCATTTTAAACACAAGCATTTTGCAAATCTTTTTCAACACACATGCCTGTGCAAACAAGTTTGACATACAAATAACATACAGTTCTAAAACAGTCATAACACAAGCATCTTACACAAATCATTTTGATATTCATCAATGAAATATAATTATTTAAAAATTTCCAGACAGCTGTGCTGGCAGTATCTCCTTTTGTGACACTACCCAAAGCTTATAACCTCCTAATACAAGAAATCTGGGCAAAGTAAGACATAATGAGGGGTTCCAAAGTTCCAAAATCAGGGACAGGTTTTAAATATTGATACAATGTCAGATTTTGCTTTATGATGCACTTTTTCAATGATGTGAAGTCTGAAATACAAATGCTTCTTATTATTTAGTGACTTTAATCCTCAATGAGTTTGCAAAAAAAAAAAAAACCCCACAAATTTTATGAAGCCCAGACCAAGAATATGAAGCATAAAATCTGGACAGTGAAGAGGTATGAAACTAAAGTTATAAAATAAACTTAATCAAAGAGTGGACACTATGATATTCTAGTGTTTTGAAGTTGTGGAGATGAAGGTAAAGAACTGATTTTGTACCATCATCTGGCAACAGTTAAACTTACTGTTAAGCACTGAAATGCTAGACCCCCAGGACTGGAGGCTAACTAACATACAGAAATAGTAAGTATACATTAATGCACAAAGAAGAGTTGGTTATTGTATGACAACCATGCACTCAGGTGTGTACTAAAGTTACTAGTTTGAAGACCAAGCATGCAAGCACTCATTGGCATCTGCTTATTATACAGGCAACCAACACACTTAGGCATTTTAATGCACTTATAAAATGAGTATGTTGTGAAAGCACAGATATGGTTTGAATCCCACCAGTGCCAAATAAATATTTGATAAAAAGGGGTCACTGCTATCAAATTTTCATGACAGGTTGCATGTACTACTTACTATCTCTCAAATATGAAAAACAAGTCCTAGCTGACTCCAGAGGGATGGTATCTCTAGTCACACCACTGTTACCAGCAGGATAAAATAAAATAAAGTTTGTACTTACAAATCTGACTTAGTAATCAAGTCACAAAATGTAACCTGACTCCAAGAACATAAAGGGAGTATGCACTGCTGTTCTGAGTGTGAGCTTTCAAAATCCACCCAAGGACATGACTGAACATTGACCTATCTGAGTCTTGTCCTAGCACCCCAGGACACTTTCTCATCACTCTCTCACTTTGAACCACAGTGTTTTCTAGTGCCGCTTATACAAAGTATCTACGTATGACACAAATTATTATTTTTTGCACATATACATGCAATTCACATTGAAGGCTGACAAAAGTCTCCACCTTCCCACAACTTTCTTCCTGACACAGTAGCACTGCCACCATTATGGGTATGGCCAGAGGCCTACAGCTATCTGCTGTTGTAATTAAGCCAAATATGGAATATTGCACCTTACTATTTTTCTTGGAAACAAGCCCAAATTATCTAGCTTAGGGGAGATAGGCAGCTACAGCTTGTTAACAAGTAGCGAATGATAACCTTCATTTCAGGTAATAAAGACAAATAATACATATGTAGCAAAGACCAGCCACAAGAGCTTAAACTTGAATAAACATCACTTCAACAGCAAGGCAGCAATGCATTTACAAATTAAATATGCAAATGAATGAAAAAAATGCACATGGAAGAATAAAATAACATTCAGTTGCACTTCATAAAGTATGTACAGATATGTACACAGCAATCTGATCTATAGAAACCAGACCTCCTAGATATCACATACTAAGAAATACTGTCCCTATCCTATCTGATTTAGATAAATACTATGAATATACAGGTAGATCTTTCCAGCAGATGTGTCACCAAGGTCAACCAGGCAAAGACAAAAGAGAACACAAACACCAATTTCAAGTTTTGAAATAAATGTCAGTTCCTTGGTTGTGATGAAAGGCTTCAATACATAATCTCTTCTACAAGGAAACACTGTATTAACTTTTCCTTACCTGTTTTGCTTTCCTATAGCAAAAGTAACTAAAGCAGTTATGCCACCTGTAAAGTACAATGAATTAACTACACCACCACAGGGACAATAGCATGTCAATAAAGGACAGGGGATTAACTACACTAGCCCAGGGACAATAGACAGTATGTCAACAGACAGCTTTTAGCTTCTGCATTTTAAAGTCTGCTTACTTTTCACAGTTCTAGTCAGCTACTTCTCTGAAGTATACTGTGATTACATTTTATGATCTGCTAGCATAAGAGATTCTAGCACTTAGGAAAATTAAACTCAAATTCATCTAATTTCCTTTTGTGTTCAAAAACAGATAATTACACTTTCTCAGACAATAGGAAGCATTCATTTTTGTATACAAGATGTGTTACTAGTAGGACAAGATAAAGATAGAAAGCAAAATTATGTAACATTTTTAAATCAGTTTCCTTAGACTAACATCAGTACTGACACCACATGTGTTTCATGGTGTGCATTAACATAATGATTTTTAAGTAATAATACTGTTATATTATAAGCAAAATTATATTATTGTCTTATGATTACTAATACATACTGTTTTTTTAAATATTTATTTTTAAATTACAGAAATGCAGTCTCAGGTTTTGAACATGTCATCTTAAATGAAAGAATCTTATTTTGTTAAATAAACAAAATAAATTAGGGAAATATTTCTGATCAAAGGTAATAAAACATGAAAAGTATGATAGAATTTGAAATGCAATTATATGCTTTGTTTACATTGGAAATGGGCTTCCCTGCATACTTTACAGTTTTCATTATGAGTGGCATCGGGGTGATATTTTTTTTTCCATTTTGCCTTTAAGAACTCCTTACTTTTGGTTAAAATATGAAGAAATAAAACACGAGATCTGAGGGTAGTCCTGTGTTAATGCAATTAGGTATATGATGCTTTCATAGAATAAATACCTGAAGCAAAGAACAACAGACTGAGAAGGAAAAGCATTTATGCTCTCATGTCACTGCCTTGCTTAGATAGCCACAAATAGTGATCTTCTCATCTCCCTGTCTGTGCTAGTAAAATGGTCCATGTCGTCTTCTTCTTCTGATGATACCATTGTAGAGCTGTGGCCCATTCAGCACCATTTCTTTTACCCCTGCAACTGTCCTATTCAGTTAGGGTTATAGTGCATTTGCTGTTTTAATGAAAATGAAGTAAACAAATATGATAAAGTTAGGGAAATTTTTATGATCATGTAGGTCTGTTTGTAATGAAATGCTTGCCTAGATTCAAGTATCTGTTCTGCTTACATGAGTGTGGAGGTCTAAGGGAACTAGAAAGTATTAACTGTGTTTAGGTGAAATAATTTAGTATGTTGCTGCTTCCTTACTTGACGCACTTTAAATGCATTGATATGTAGTGGAACATTTTACATAGTTAAAGATGGCTATTTAGTTAAGTTGCCATGGCCTGTACTCTTTTATATGATCATCTAGTTCTAGAAAATTTAATAATTTCATTTTTCCATTTCATTTTGTAAGTGGTAATATAGAAGATTTCTGTTGAATCTTTAAAGAAAACAGTTGTGATCCATGGGGATGACAGAATAAAAATGTAAATAAGGGAATACATATTCAAAGAAAGAAAAAAGGGAAAACTAGCTATTCAAGAATTATATTAGCATACAACTTTTTTTAAAATAGACTGTTGTCATAAATACTAATGTAAGATCCTTGCTAAAGATTACCTTACATTCTTATTAAAAACAAGAAAACAGGATTCAAGCTGGTATTGCTTATTTAATCCATGATTTATAAAAAATGAGAGCTTTTGGCCTTGTTAGAGCTTCATGAGATCTAAGTTATACATATGAGTAATAAGTAATACATAGTTTGCTATTTTCCACATAAAAATCCATATGAATTACAGTGAAGGCAATAATCCAAGAGCACATGAACATATCATATTCAGTGACATTGAATGGAACAGTGGTACCTTCATGCCATTTGCTCTGAAGAAAAGTAATCTATGAGTCACACATACACACACACACACACACACACACACACACACACACACACACACACATATGCAACAGCCTTGTGGGAGATAGAAGGACATACAAAAACACGTTAATATCATTACCATAAATTTTGAGAATCACTGCATGGGATTAAAGGAGTGTGGATTAGTAGTCTGCAATTCTGAAAGTAGGGTATAGGATTATCTGTTTTTGCTAAAAAAGTATTCAACTATAGAACACCTGAAACATCATTTGGATTTCAAGTTAATGTGCTGGTTTATTTTTGCATTTTTAAAAACAAGAGAATCAACACAGTTCACACTACATTCTGTTTAGCATGACATTATTAAAGATAATTTAAATAAATCGGGATTCAAACCACACTGAGATTGTCATACTTTATGCATAATCGCATGCTTTGCTGTCTTTATTTTTTCATATATGTTTTTACACAGCTGTAAAATTCTGCCTTTGCATAAAAATAGTTTACATTCTCTGTGTTACAACAGACTTGGGGGGAAAATATTGATGACTGGGTATATGGATGTTGCTACTGAGACAAGGATTATTTTTCTTTCAAATTGCTAATAGGACTTTAGTTAGTCATTGGTTGTCACTGTGTGTCATACTGTGTTGGATGTCCAGCATTGCTGCATAACACATTAGATGACAAAACAAAGATTCCACAAAAATGTGAGGTATAATATCCATATGAGGACATGTAATAAAAGGAAGCCACCATGGATGCAGACAAATGAAGAAGCCACCAAGCTAAAGGCGGCAGCTGTTTGTGTCTGATGGCAGGAGGAGTGAAATAGTAGGGATATCGATGACATGGTATGAGCTTCTCATAGTGTTAATGTATGCTTTAAGGATCCTCTTTTATAGAAAACAGTTTCATTTTATATGCATTCCAGTCTTATTTATGGATGCAAGCAGGGTGAAACATAAATGGGGTGGAAAGTAGCACATGTAGTTAGTGGAAACAGATTTTAACACTTACTGATAAAATTCAAATGAAATGGCAATAAAAGTCACCTTGCAGCAGGGGTTACCTACAGTTGCGTCTTAATGCCCATGCCTTCCCCGGTTTGAATGATATGTGTTCCATTATCTGTCTGTTAAAGTTAAAAAGTCTTGACAGATAAAGCATATTAATGTACTGTATGTTTTTAGGGGAAGTTTCGGATCCATAAAAATTTATTTTTATGTTTTTTATGTGTATTTTTTATATGTATATATTTACATATATTTTTAACATTTTTTCTGAAGGTTGCTTATGTGTATTGCATTTTGAAAATGAGGTAGATCATGTGACTGGGAGGGATATGTAAAATGAGGTTCTAGCTCTTGTTTTTTATATGATGAAATTTGAGTACTATCTCAGATGAAAAGTGCTTAATAAAATCTTTGTTTGCTGCAAGGTGCCGTTTATTCCCATTTCTTTTAGATTTTAACACTTGCAAAATCTGTAGCTAAATGTAGTAGTAAAGTGTTTATTGGGGAATGAGTATTGGTGAGTTCCCTTGGAATTGAATATATCATCAAAATTAATTTGTGCAAGATTTATGACATCTCCATCTCAGTACAGCATGGGGCTCATTCACATAGTCTGGAATCACAGTCGCCATTCCATGTGGTATAACATGCTTATGTTTAATATATGATTTGTTGTAAGGCTTGATGAAACATAGCATGTGCTACCTATGTACACCAATATTCAGACCCTATTCCCTACTGCTCTAATACCCGGAGCACACTGAAGTGAATCAGATGCACCTCTGTACATACAATCACATATGGATATACCGATCTTTTGGATGCAAGGCAGGTGAGCAGCATAAATGCAGTGCAGACCTGTGCAGTTATGGGCATTATGATGACAGGGTGAAGTGGAGATGAAATGCCACTGTCACTGCTGTTGTTTTGGGGAATGACAACTGAAACTTGTCCACCCTTTATCAAAGAAAATATTGCAGTGCATGGGTGGGGTATGTCAGAGGCCAACTAGTAACGCAGGCTCTAACATTATAATCCAGAATCAAAAAAAAATTGTAGAGTATCACTGCCATTTGCCTGCAATGTTGCAGTAAATCTGGAACACATTTACACAGCCAGAGAAAGATTTGCATACAGGGTTTCCTGATGAGCTCCATGTCCAGGGAGGGCAGAGACATTTGGCTGCTCAATGTACCATACTTTCGAAGTTCAGAAGTGTAAGTGCACACTAAATATTATACAAGGCATAACCAGCATTCAACGGTGTCATACCAAAGATGTTTGTGCATTCCAGAATTTCTGATAAAGTTTTAGCAGCAGCATGAAATGAACATCCAATTTAGTCTGTCAGTTTTGGAAGCTGTGCTCTTTTTCTTCTGCCCACAGTCTCAAATATCTGTGAGTTTCAAAATTTAAAAAAAATGTATAGGCCTTAAATCTGTCAACTGTCTTGCTAGATTAGCACAACTCTCCTTATATACAGTTTACCAGCTGCTGTGAGGTGACCAGTGTAAGCTACGAAACCCCTAGTCCTATTTGACCCCCCCTGTTTCTTTGCAAAAACACTGGTTCTGCAATCACCTGCACTAGGGATCTAAATTTACACCAACAAATAAACATGACTCACTGGAGTAATAGTTACTAAACTCAATGTATTCTTAGCCTATTGGAAAAGTTACCACTACAAGTCAAGCAAAGTGTTATTTTGTCTGCCTTTGCTAGTCTTGATGATTGGATGGGTAGACACAAATTTATAGCAGAAATACCATGCACATCCTTGCTTGATGTGGGAGATGAGCACTTTTCATTTCTTAAAAAGGTTGGTAAGAGCTTTTAACTGTGTCTACTGAAAGGTCTATATGCCCAGGCATCTCATGGTCCCTGCTATTATTTTCCTAATATTGTTTCTATGTTGCTGTGTTCTTGTGCTCTTATCCATGATTTTGCTTCACAACTTTACTCCTTTTTCATAACTGTTTGTGATTTTGTGACAAAACAGCAAAGTCCTTATATAATGCCAGACGTAATAGTTACATAACTCCAGTTCCTCAGAAAATCAATAATAATAATTTAAGTCAGTATTATATCAATATTCTAAATGAACTGTACTAGTTATTTATTTATTTATGCCTTTTGGTTTGAATGTCTAACCAGAAATAGTTGATTTACTGTGAAGATCTACAGCAGAAATGGTCTACAAATTAAGAAAGTCAACATTGTAAATGTGGAAATATACTTGTGCTTACAAATAAAGCTGTAGTAAATAGAGTTGGGGAAATTTTATAAAAACACTAATTCATGGACAGTATAAGTTGAACAGTATTAACTTATACTAATTAATATAATGTATTAATGGCTCTGAGTATATGGAGCTTGTGGTCAAGCATAATGACATTCTTTTAGCTGAATTAACTAAGTTAGCTACTGAATTGGATGTTAAGGTCACACAGGATTTTGCGCATGAGGACAATGTGTTTGACTATAATCGTATTTTCAAAAGCATTGAACAAGAGGTTGTGTCTATTAAGGCTAGGAAGATGAAAAAGACTGACAGAGACAGGGCACAATATGATGCCAATATGGCTTATCCTCCACTACCTAGGTCACAAGTTTGTAATAATAATACTGATACGACTAGAAATGTTTTACCCTTGAATTGTGAAGAGTCTTTTTTAGACCAAGAAAACTTTCCTCCTTTGAGGAGATCGGAGAGGCTGAGGGACAGGAACAACCGCAACAACCAGGTCAATCAGATTTAGGGGACATATCCAACGAATGGAGGATGGGGGGTCAGTCGAATTATTGGAAGGGAGGGGGGGTGGTCGAGGGTGGAATTAGGATGTTTTGAACATGATTTTGAAAACTGTAGCATAATTAAGAATTCTAGTGGCGATTTTGATGTTTGTAACTATTCTACCATGAACATTGATGTCCATTTATGTGATTTGTTAGTGAAAGGTCTGACTTTTGTTCCTTTTAAAAATTTCGATTTAGCTCAGACACTTATTGATTTGAAACATTTTATTAAAAAGTTAAACCTCAATGTTTTAAGTCTGTTGAGTCTGTTAGTAACCCATTATATATATCCAGCACGTATAACCCACCTGTTCATCCTTCTATTTTAGTGTTTGAGCAACTTTGTGAGATTGATTTACGAAATATTTGGAGAAAAGTATGTCATATGAATCTGAGTGAAGCTGAAAATGAAGGTTTATTCATTTTGAAAAATAATAATATTAAGGTTTTAATACCTGATAAGGGTGGAGGGATAGTGCTTATGGGTATATGTGATTATAATACAAGAATGTTGTTAATTTTGGATGGTGTTGCTTATAAAAGGATATCATTAAATGAGCTTAATGGCTGTTATAACAAGATTAGGAATGAACTTAATGATCTGTTCATTGATGGCTCTATCTCCATTGATGAGTAACATTTTTTGTCAGTGGCCCACCCTACGATCCCTTGCATGTTTGGTTTGCCAAAAATCCATAAGGATATTTCCAACCCTCCTATGCACCCCATTGTGAATGGTAGAGGGTAAAGATTTCTATTCATCTATCCCCCATGATATTGGGGTAGAGTGGTTTTGTGAATTTTTATTAGATAAAGGTATCCCTCAGCCTTGTATTAATCTTTATGAACAATTACTTAACTTAGTCCTGAAAAATAATTGCATATATAATTGCATATATTTCGAGAAAGAATATTTCATCCAAGATGTTGGCGTGGCTATGGGTTCCCCTTGTGGGGGCCTGTACGCTAACATTGTTAGGTTACAATGGGAAAAGAAGTTTCTCTTTAATTCTCCATTTTACAATTTCTGTAAAATATACATAAAATTTTTAGATAACATTTATTTTTTGGGATGGGTCTGAGCAGATGGTTACTGAATTTTTGGCTTACATTAATGATTCAACCAATTTTTTGGCTTTTACACATACAATTGTTGTTGATGAAATTAATTATCTTGACGTTAGGTAACAAAAAGATTATGTATTAAAGAAATATGTTTCTGACATCCATCATAAGGAGACATATTCGAATAGCTTCTGCATTTTGATAGCTCCCACCCTTATAGGCAGAAGAGAGGGATGGTGAAGGGTCAGTTTGTAAGAGCAGCCCGTATGGTTTTGCATTTTAAGTCCTTTCTTTCTGAATGTGAACTTTTGAAGAATATGTTTTTGAAAAGAGACTACTCTTTTGAGTTGGTGAACACTCTTATGTTGGAGATTATCAACAAAAGGGATAGGGACTTTTTTAGTGCAATTTTGAATTGTGATAATGTTGCGACATCTTTTAGTATTATGAATGATACTAATTTGAATATATTACAGCCAATAGGGGATGTTGTTATGCCTATTTCGAGCATACAGAATGAAATTAGTGGACCAAATTTTCAATCAGCTTTTATTATGACTTTTAGCTTAGAAAGCAATGATATTATTGCTATTTTGTTTAAAAACTGGGTCATTTTATCCTCTTGTAATGATTTCAAACAATGTGTGGGTGAAAAACCTTTAATTGTATATAGAAAGGGTCACTCTGTCAAGAATATGTTTGAGGATGGTGGTCACAAATTGTGTAAGGGTGCTATGAAGAAGTGTGGCTTATGTAATTATTGTAAATATATCTTTGAAGCTTCTATTTATAAAATTAATGGCGTCAAAGTGGTTTTAAAGAAAACATGTAATTGTCAAACTGAAAGAGTTGTATATTGTGCTTTCTGCTCAAATTGTCCCTGTTTTTATTTAGGGAAAACTGAGCGGAAGTTAAGGAACCCTCCTATGCACCCCATTGTGAATGGTAGAGGCTCTATTACTTATCCCCTTGCTAAGTTTTTGGATATTAGACTGAAAGCCTTGGTTTTTGAAGAAGTTAAATTATGCAAGGATTCGTGGGACTTTTTACATAGGATTAGTAGTATGGATTTTTTGAATATGGGCTTATTTATTACCATAGATGTTAAAGATTTGTATTCATCTATCCCCCATGATATTGGGGTAGAGTGGTTTTGTGAATTTTATTAGATAAAGGTATCCCTCACCCTTGTATTAAAGTTTATGAACAATTACTTAACTTAGTCCTGAAAAATAATTGTATATATTTTGAGAAAGAATATTTCATCCAAGATGTTGGCGTGGCTATGGGTTCCCCTTGTGGGGGCCTGTACGTTAACATTGTTATGTTACAATGGGAGAAGAAGTTTCTCTTTAATTCTCCATTTTACAATTTGTGTAAAATGTATATAAGATTTTTGGATGACATATTTATTTTTTGGGATGGGTCTGAGCAGATGGTTACTGAATTTTTGGCTTACATTAATGATTCAACCAATTTTTTGGCTTTTACACATACAATTGTTGTTGATGAAATTAATTATCTTGATGTTAGGTTACAAAAAGATTATGCATTAAAGAAATATGTTTCTGAGATCCATCGTAAGGAAACATATTTGAATAGCTTCTTGCATTTTGATAGCTCCCACCCTTATAGGCAGAAGAGAGGGGTGGTGAAAGATCAGTTTGTAAGAGTAGCCCATATGGTTTCGCATTTTGAGTCCTTTGTTTCTAAATATGAACTTTTGAAGAATATGTTTTTGAAAGGAGACTATCCTTTTGAGTTGATGAATACTCTTATGTTGGAGGTTATCAACAAAAGGGATAGGGGCTTTTTAATGCAATTTTGAATTGTGGTAATGTTGTGACATTTCCTAGTATTATGAATGATACTAATTTGAATATATTACAGCCAGTAGGGGATGTTGTTATGCCTATTTCGAGCATACAGAATGAAATTACTGAACCAAATTTTCAAGCAGCTTTTATTATGACTTTTAGCTTAGAAAGCAAGGATATTATTGCTATTTTGTTTAAAAACTGGGTCATTTTGTCCTCTTGTAATGATTTCAAACAATGTGTGGGTGAAAAACCTTTAATTGTATATAGAAAGGGTCACTCTCTCAAGAATATGTTTGAGGATGGTGGTCACAAATTGTGTAAGGGTGCTATGAAGAAGTGTGGCTTATGTAATTATTGTAAATATATCTTTGAAGCTTCTATTTATAAAATTAATGGCGTCAAAGTGGTTTTAAAGAAAAATTGTAATTGTTAAATTGAAAGAGTTGTATATTGTGCTTTCTGCTCAAATTGTGCCTGTTTTTATTTAGGGAAAACTGAGGGGAAGTTAAGGAATCACATTTATGAGCATCTGAGGGACATAAGATTGAAAAAAGAATCTAACGCCTTGGCCAAACATTGTGCAGAATTTATAGGACGTAGTTTTAAATTTATTGTGGTTGAACCTTTTGAGCACAATCCAAGGGCTAGTCCTTGGCCATTGCTATTATTAAGATGTGAAGCTCTATGGCAGCTTAGGACTAATGCCATGCAATGGCCTGGGCTTAATGAATCAGTCTCCATTACTTGTATTTTAAAATTGAAAGCTTTGGAGAGATGATTATTTATGATTTTGCTAAGGCTAAATCGAATTCTTTTAATTATACATGATATGTGCTTTATATATGTGTATAAATATATATATATATATATATATATATATATATATATATATATATTAATATATATATATATATATATATATATATATATATATATATATATATATGTTTTTTGGTAGATTAACAGTTTTTATTTTTGTAAGGTTTATTATTATTATATATATATTTATTGTATTTATTCTTGTGGTTATTAATTTTGATTAGTTATAGTGTTTTATGTATAATTATTATTGCATAACTTATATGTATACATTTATTGAATCCTGATGAAATTTTATTGTCATAGTTATCTATTAATATGTAGAAATTATTTTAAATATGCAGCTCTTGTATATTGTTCCCTGTTGTAAACATGTCCTCTTCTTCCCCTTTCGTTCATTATATAGCCAACATGGGTATATCTATACTGTATGGCCGAGTGAAGCTGTATGTTGTTATACAGCTTACAGTGCAATTTTATGTTTTTTTATATTTGTGCTACTTTCAGGGTATAGTGATACTGCTTTTTTATTTGTATGATTTTGTCATTTTAACAGCATTTGGTAATATGTACTTACATTATGTATAGCTTTTATGTGCTTAGGCATGTATTACCTTAAGAAAAAAGGTTCGTTAAGTGGGCTGACTTTAGTGAATTAATTTATTCATGTATTCATCAGTGAATTTTCTTGGGTGGTGAAAGCCAGGGTACCTTTTTAGCTAGGCTTGTATAGGCCCTAGGGCCAATAGCCTAGTACCTACCTATGAACCTATGAACCTATGATATGTTCTGATTGGTTTACAGTGTGGCCATGCTCATGTTTAAATGGTGTCTGTATGTCTTTTTAGTTTATCTTGATAAAGTCTCCTAATGTGGAGAAGAAAGCGCTTGTTTTCTTATTTTGTTTTCTTATTTTATTATTAAAGAGTTTTTGATTTATTAAATACGGCCTTTATTGGTTGTGGTTGTTTACATCTTCCTGCACTTCGTTCTGTGGAAATATATTAGAGGGTCAGCCCAGGTTGGAAGGTTTAGAGACAAAGCCAGAGAGCCGAGAATATGTTGGTTTGGACATGTGCTGAGGAGGGATGCTGAGTATATTGGGAAAAAGATGCTAAGGATGAAGCTACCAGGTAACAGGAAAAGAGGAAGGCCTAAGATAAGGTTTATGGATGTGGTGAGACTATAAAGCCGAAAAACCAAAAAAACGAAAACCAAAACCTCGAAACCCAAAAATCGTGACTGTTACAGCACACATACAAACACAAGTACACCTACCTTTGCACAACACAAACACACACACCCCTACTTATATATACTAACTCCGAGGTTGCACTAAACACCAACACACACAAAACCCACCAACATACATTCCACACCCCCATCGCACAAACACACATCACACAGATACAAACACCACCACTCTCAACACTGACACACTCACACTCTCACCTACATACCCTAACCCACACCTAACACTCTCTGACACACTCACAAACACACAAACTCTCCCCAAAACCCTTAAAAACACCACACTTACTTAATGTGCCATCAGTTCCGCGGGTTCAACATTTCCGGGTCCGATATTCCACAGTTTCACGCATCTGCAGATTCTACACTTTGGTCTTGAGATACTGAAATTTGACATTTCAGTATTTCGAGATTTCAAAGTGTTTTTATATATATATATATATATATATATATATATATATATATATATATATATATATATATATATATATATTCAACAGCAAACAAAAATAGTGCAGCTTAAGAAAGTTAAGTTAATGTAACTTAACTGTAACTTCTGTCTGTATATTTTAACTGTGGAGCTTTTCTCCCTGGGCCTCCACTGAAAATGGACACTCCCGGTCAACAAATGTAAATAAAAAAAAAATAATTAATTAATTAATAGAATGCGGACATCAATCCAAATGGCAAATGCTATAGTATGGAATGAATATTCAGATACTGAATTTAGTTTGTCTGAGCTTAATACTCGCAATCAGCAAATACATTTGGTCTTATTGCATTCACTCAGTGATTGTAAAGAAAACAGAAAAAGGAATGTCATCTCTAATTAAACGGTTTATAATTGTGATGTTTGCTGGGTGCCATTGTCCTCCTTACTTTTAATGGTGCATTATGATTCATCTTTCATACATTTTGCTCCTGGATGCCTTTTCCTAATTCAGTCAATTAGAGCTGAAAATCTGAGATACATACTGATTTAATTTCTGTTGGCATTTAGTTGATATTTGTCCTTCGATTCAGAGGCATAATCTGCACTCCATAAAGTCAGTCTGTGCTAGTAATGCAGGAAAAAGGCAAACTCTTAATTCCAACAGAACTGCAAACTACTGTATTGGAAGTGATATGTTACTGCTACCAAGGAGGCAGCCTATGTTTAGAAGATATACAGATGTGCAGCACAGTACGACTAATAACCTTAGAAATGCTTTTGCTTTAATAGATGTTTTGCACATCATTACAATGACTTTTTGCATGCAAGCATGGAACTTTTCTTTCCAAACCAACTCTGAAAAGGGGGTTTAATTCCCAGACAGACTTTCCTTGTAAACTCATGTAAATAAATGCAATCAAAAAATAAATAAATGAATAAATAAATAATGGCATTATCATAATTTAAATATAATTGTACTGTGAAGAAGTCATTTTTAATTCTATTTGTGTCTGTTCACAGTTACAGACCTGTACTTTAAGTAAAAACATCATTGTGCTTCCTGCGTTTCTACGGAAACATAGCTTGTGATCCTCCCACTGTTGCAGTGTGAGTAGAAACAGAGTGAGAGTGTATTTTAGTGTGTTTGTGTGTGTGTGTGTGTGTGTGTGTGTGTGATGTAAATATACATGCACACACTTACTCACACACACACATGCACTACAGCACACAAATGATATAAGAACACACAAACTATATCAATTTGCAGTTGCGTCTGCTCTTGCATCACAGCACGTATATAAATACACAAACATGCATGGGTGGGCTGTAATGATAGCAGTGCAGCCCAGGGTTTTGTGAGTAGTCTGTACATTTGTTATGGTAGCCTCAGAAGTATAAATTCAAAGGAGATGCAGGTCAGAACTAATATGCACGAATGTATAATGAACACAGTACATTTATTTATTTATTTTATTTATGTTATTTTACATTTGTTTACCAGAAAAGTCTGACTGGAATGAGGTCCATTTACAGCGGAGGCCTGGGGAGAAAAGCTCCACATCAAATAATATGTACACTGGTAATTTCACAATCAAAAGAATAAAATCTTACAATCAGTATAAAATTTACAATGTTTTTTTTCAAGCAAACTTAATTTAAACATAGTAGAACACAGTACATAACAGAAACATCCTGAATGGTGTTATCTACTCCAGTTCACTAGCCTAGTCCCACTGATAGACACTGCATATTACTGTCTCCTTTTACATGCCTACATATGAACCTTAGCGTGCATGCTGTATACAGGTCCCCTGGGTGACTTGTGCAGTATCTACACAAAGGATATGTAAAGCCACATAAAGTAGTTTGGGTTCAGACTATACCCCAGCTTCCACTGTGATTCAAATGCACCCTTTGCGTATAGGTCACATGGTGCTTCTGTACGTTTACTGTTAACCCATCTGCAGTACCTTGCTTTTCTATATTTGAGTAGGACAGATCACAGTGATGCCCTGCTATGTGCCCAAACAGGACCCCCCCAACAGTGTTATGAAGCAATGCACAATGTGCCTTTAACTCTTTAAATGGAATAATGGAATGGGTATTGAGCACCGGGGATCATGGAATGGGTACTGAGCACCAGGGATCATGGAATGGGTACTGAGCACCAGGGATCATGGAATGGGTACTGAGCACCAGGGATCATGGAATGGGTACTGAGCACCAGGGATCATGGAATGGGTACTGAGCACCAGGGATCATGGAATGGGTACTGAGCACCAGGGATCAATACTCATTTCTGCTTTTGTGTCATTTGTCTGTTGGTATGGCAACTGATTCACTGTGCACACGCGCATACTGTACACTCTGCATTGCAAGGAGCACTCTAAATCCATCCAAAATTTGCTGGACTGTAATTTTCTGAAAAGCAAGATAAGATCATGTTGGATGGCATCACAATTTGCAGTAACATAATGACTGATATTTATGGTTCTAATAGATGACCATGAGTGCATTTCTAACCATCATCCACTCCAAACTGAAAACATTAATTGCACCTACGCACCTATTGCATATCTCTTTCTGTATGCGTGTGCGTGTGCGTGTGTGTGTGTGTGTGTGTGTGTGTGTGTGTGTGTGTGTGTGTGTGTGTGTATATATATATATATATATATATATATATATATATATATATATATATATTTATATATATATTTTATTCTGCTTTTTATGGGAAATACTTTTTTCAGTGTTATTCTTTACTACTATAGCTGCCTTTACTGGATCTTCAGCGCCATATTCTTGCAATTGTTCTTCAGGGATTCCAAATGTTTCCAAATACTCTTCCTGGCATGGTAATGCTCTTTTTCATATCTTTTTATGTGTACCAGTGAAAGGTATACTGTGATGCTTACTGTGTCTGTTTTGGCAGATCTAAGTTTCCTCAGTTTTCTTGCTGTTCTTCTTTCCCATGTACTAATGTTTCTTGGTTTTGTTTCCATTTTCTCACATACAAACCTATAATGTTCCAGTACCTATGTATCAATGTGTTTAGTAGAAGGGAGCTGTGTTTACTATTTTCATTTCTTGAAGGATGATTAAAATTTCATTGAAGTAGCCCTTAAGCAGATTCCTTTGCTTTAATATAACAGCTGCTTCTAATAGACTGAACCCTATATATTTTTTGAAAAGTCTGTTGTGCAACATGCTAATTGCAAAATAAATACAGACAGACCAATTAAATATAAAATAAAGCACTTGTCTAAAGTTTAAATCAAATGCACAGCACACAGCTCTTTATTGACAGAATTATCTCTGATGAAACAGATCAAAAATGTGTGAACAGGGAATCAAACGAGAGCATTTGTAAGTAATTTAGAAACTGAAAATGCCCTTGAAACAATGCATAAAAACCCAAGGGGAAGACAGTTGAAAGACAGCTGAAACAAAGTATGGAATATCTGTACATCTGATAATTGGTGCCACAGTCTATGTCTGCAAAGCAAATTGTTCAAAAAGAATAGGAGAGTAGAACTGCACCCACTTTGATTCATTCTCACAGAAAATAAATGTGCCCTTGTTAGATTGTTAATACTAGTTATTTTGGTAATGAAAACTTGCAATAGTGCAATATGGCATGTAAGCACTTAGTGTGAATTACTGAGAAGTTCCATTGTAGGTATTAATGATAGGTTAAACACAGTGACTGTATTTAGTCTCACACATTTCTACTGTTAAAACGGACACGAACATTGAAGTCAAATCTTGTACCCAAAATGTTGTATAGTGCAGTAAATGTCCAAATGAAATGCATGTATCTAAATTCACTTGGAATGGGGTCGGTACCGCATGACAGAAAAGTGAGGTACGAGTATTGAACAAGATGTTAGTTGTTTCAGATACCTACAAAAATAGAGATTATTTTGAACCATTTGTAATTCTTATTATATTAAGGTGAATAAAACAGAATATTCACTGGACTCCTCCGTACTTCCTAATTTTCAGATTTTGCTCCATATGTACGGCTCTAAATACCTATCCAAGGATATTCTTAATTTTCTTATGGCTACACAAGTTGATGCATTCTGGCATTTGCCATATTGTCATAGGCCAGTCTGTAGTAGCTCAGTTTTGTACCTGTCATGTTTTATTTGTTCTCATGCTACCTTCGGCCTAGACAGGTATTTTTGTTTGCTGCTCATGTTTGTTGTCACCTTTATTTGAAATCTTTTTCAAAAGTTGAATTTGGACTGGTGGTAATACTGATAGATTGGTAAGGGGCTGTTCACCACTTTATCTGCTTTTTTCTTGGCTTTTTGATTTAGCAGTGATCTCTTTTCCATTTCTTCATGACCAAAATAATAGATTATTATATATTTAAAGCAAGGCAGTATTGAAATCCACAAATAGAAAATAAGAGAGAAATGACTGATTGCTATGTATGCCCAGTGTACATTAGTGATTATTAAAAATCAGTGATTAAAGTGCAACCTAGGAATTACAAAGAAACCAGATTCATTCTCCTAATGAGACCTGTGAGTTTTATATATTGACCAGAGCTGATTTCTTACTCTAAATGATGTTCAGTAATACTGATAGAAATTATTTTAACTAATGCAATAAGAAATCTATGTCTTGTATGGGCAAATACAGAAAATAATGGTAGTTAACATTGTCTTGCTGGCTGTATATGCCATCTGAGTCACTTAAGATACATGATTTCCACCTTCTGTCTCCTACTTTGTTCTCTGTAAATGAATACTGAAAACAATTTTCTCATGTAGTGTAGCTCTGTTGTTACTCATATCCCCAAATAGTTTTGTGTATAACAGTGAGGGAGTGTGGAGGATTTTTTAAAAATTGAGCTACTGGATTTATAACTAATAATTCAGAGTTGCTGCTGCAATTTTTTGCTACATAACTTTTTTCTGAACATGTGCATATCTTACATCATTCATATATTGATAAATAATGCATCTTCATATTATAACACTGACACTGATGCATCCATTTGTCCAACCATGCAACCATCTATTTTCCCTAAACTGCTTGTCGCAGTGAGGGTCATCATGGTAGCAACCTAAGTAGTGTAGCTCAGACTTGCTATTCACTGCAACACTGTCCATCTTGTTTTTACCATACTTAGGCATTCCTATGTAAACCAAAATATTTTATCCTTCTAATGTATTCCAAGTGAGCCTTGGCTCAAAGGACACCATCACAAGGTTCACAGACCACCTCAGCTGACTCCTGCCAACTTGGAATAATAGTGGCTTTACATTGGAATCGTTCTGGATTGGCAAAATTCTCATTCTGTTGTTGACAGTGAACTGAGCTGCTCTGTGAAAGAATCTCATTCCTAATAATTTCATATGCAATCTCATCCCTATAGTCACTATTGCAAGCATGTAACAGTAAGTAAGGTTGGAGACAAAAGCTGACTAACAAAGTACAAGTTTATTCCTGTATCTCAGCTCTTGCTGCAACCACACAATCTGGTACAACAGTTGTAATACTGCTATCTCTACATCCATCACTGGTCAACCTCCCGGTCCCCTCTACTTTTACTCTTGGACAAACCCCCAAGATATTTAACATCCTCCTTCTAATCAGTAGCATAACTAGGGCAGGGCAAGAAGGGCAAATGCCCAGGGTGCAAAGTGTTGGGGGATGCGAACAGCAGATCCTGATTACTCTTTAATGCAATACTGGCTTTTAAAAGTTGTTATTGGATTTGCGGTCAAACCTGAGCACTATAACCCTAGCACTATAGCACTCCATGTTTGGTCTAAACTGTAGCAACTACAGTTGTTGTAGTTTAAAAGTAAAAAAAAAAATCTTTTTTTTTTTTGGCCAAAAACTTGAATGCTATAATGCTTGTTTGCTACAGTTTAAACAGAATAATTTTTTTTAACTAAAACATGAATACCATAGTGCTCTTCACGGGTAGAGTTTAAACTTCTACAGTTTAAAAAGAAGAAATACATATATTTTTTAACTAAAATATGAGCTCTGTAGTGTTATCTGCAGGTTGGATATAAACTGTAATAAAGTGTTTGATACAGTTTAAAAGAAGAAGAATTATTTTTTTTAATAAAATATGTTGAATGAGGGTTGAGGGCAGGGCACAGAAATGGGACCAGAATGTCCTGGGCAAGTGGAATGAGTGCATGTCATGTAGCAGGCCACCTGATTGGTGTGCCAATAGAAAGAATGTCTGTTTTTTGGAAGAACTGGGGGATGGTGATCATATACTTAACTGCAGTAATCTAATCACTTATATGTAATGGCTCATTACAGTAAATATTTGCTCTTTACTTGAAGAGCTGAGGGACTAGGGTGCTGGTTCATAGTACAGGCCCAGGGTACTGATAGGTACAGCTATTTTATGTATTTATTTACATTTGTTAGCCTGGTAGTGTCCGACTGGGTAGAAAAAAAATGTTTTCAGCGGAGACCAGGGAAGAAAAGCTCCACAAGATTACAAAGTAGTTAAAGTACAGTTGTTTCAAAAAATAAAGTAAAAATGTTACAGGTTTAAAAACAAGGAATACAGGTCATAGAGGTTATACAAAAAATATGCAATGTTCACAAGTACAATTAGAGAGATAGTATGCAAGTCATGCAATAGATGAGCAGTAATAGAAAAATGTCATGCTACAGATGTGCAGTAATAGGAAGCTAGACTAGCCAGGAGAAATACAGGGGCAAAGCCAGTTAGTATTTAAATCATCTATCAGGGTAGTTTGGGATTTTTTGGATGTGCTGAAGTAGATTGTTCCAGTCCTTGGCTATGTTATAGGAGTAGAGGGAGTTGCCATGATAGTTGTGAGACTGGGTCACATTTAACATTAGTTCACTGGATGACTTAAAGAGCCTATAATTAGAGTTTGGTTGAACTAGAGTTTGGTTGAACTAGGTTTGAAAGAGTAGTGCAGTCTGTAGGGTTGTATATGATTTTATGGACAAAAGAAAGTTGCTTTAGTGCAAACTAGGTTTGAAAGAGTAGTGCAGTCTGCAGTCTGTAGGGTTGTATATGATTTTATGGACAAAAGAAAGTTGCTTTAGTGCTAACAGGTTTGGAAGTTTTAGCCAGTTGAGTAGTCAAAGAGCTGTACAGTGGTGTCTTTTTTTAGGTTGATTGGTGGCAAACTTAGCTATTTTGTTATAACAGGACTGTAGTTTATTAAGGTCAGTTTTGGATAGGTTGGTAAAGATTTGAGAGCAGTGGATGAGGGTGGATAGCAAGCGAGATCTTGCAGTGTCAAGTCTAGTTTTCTGAGTAAGGTTAGGTTTAATCCTGTAGAGAGCTCCAAGCCTGGAGTGGACTTTTTTTAATTGTACGGCAGATATGTTTGTCAAATTTTAGTGAATCATCTCTGGTAACACCTAGGAGGTTGGGCTGATTGCTGGGTTCAATAATTGTACCACTGGAAGAGTAAATGGAGAGAGGTGGAGTGCCGAGCCTGGAAGATTTGTTAGAGAAGATAATGAGTTTGGTCTTATTTGGGTTGAGGATAAGTTCATGGCTATTAAGGTAACTTTCAATGTCCTGGAAAGATGTTTGCATATTTTGTTGAAGATGTTGAGGGGAGTGGGCTGAGCAGATAAGAGAGGAATCATCATCAAATTGGACAATGGTGGCATGTTGAGTGAGTGGCAGTATTAAGGTTATTGGTTGTTGTTTTTCTTTTGGCTCTTCCCGGTTAGGGGTCTCCACAGTGGAACTCTGGTCCGCTAATGATTGGCAGTCAATTTTACAGTGCCAGCCCGATGTCCAACCTTCAATGAAGACATGCCCATTCACGCATGTCTTTCGAACGCCACTCTACCATGGGGAGGACATGCAGACACCACACAGAAGGCGCTCCAGCCAAGAATCGAACAGGAGAACCTCTTGCTGTGAGGCGACAACACTACCGCTTGCACCACCACAGCTTATTTACGTTATTGGTAAATATGATAAAGAGGAGGGGCCCAAGTATGGAGCCTTGGAGAACACCACTAGTGACCAGTAATAGTAGGGAGAAGTTATTTGCCCATTTAGTAGCTTGCTGGCGGTTAGATAACTATGGAACCATGTTAGGGATGAGGCAGTGAGATTATAAGTGGCAAGTTTATTGATGAGTAGCTGGTGGGATACTGTCCTTCATTTTTGAAATGGTGAATGATATCTGTAAAGGATATGAGGGCTGTATGTGTACTATGATTAGGTCTGAAACCATGCTGAGAGCTGGAAAGTAGGTTGTTAGTGGTGAGGTGGTTCATGAGTTGTAGGTGAATACATTTCTCTAGGATTTTTGTTATAGTAGAGAGGATGGCAATGGGACAGTAGTTAGTAATATCTCTAGATGAACCACCTTATGTAGTGTTATGATATGAGAAATTTTCCATAAATTGGGTACATATAGTTCTGAGATAGAGCAATTTATTAGTATGGATATGGGGTAGGCAATGGATGGAGCAACTAATTTTAGGAACTCATTGGGAAGCTGGACAACAGCCAGACAGCAGGGTTTTAGTTTACATAGAAGCCTTTTTATATAGTTGGTTTGGATGGGTTTAAAAGAGAAAGAGTTAGAGTGATTAGAGTTTGGGGAGGGGACTGAGTGGTAGGTTTGTTTTGCTGCCTAAGAGAGATGTGATAGAGAAGATGAAATGAGAGTTGAACTGTGAGGCTAAGGGTTCAGTGGTATTACTAATGAGGGGAGCAGGGGTGGAGTATTTACCAGGTTTTTGGAGGTGGTTGATGTAATGCCAGAACTTTTGTGGGTTGTGCTGGAATTTTTGTTGACAGGTAAGAAAGTAGGTTTTCTTATCACTGATGACTCTTTTTTTTTTTAGCGTGGTTCCTAAGTTGCTGATATATGGAGAGATCAATTTTGTTTTTGGTTGTATGGTAAAGTGATCAGTCTCTATCCCTTTGCTTCATAGGTTGTTTAGTTTCATTAAATAGCCAAGGGAGCTGTTTGGATTTTTGGCGGATTTTCCTGAAGGGGGTGAGGTTATTCAATATTTCAAGGAATTTGTTGTTGAAGTATTCTACAGCAAGGTCTAGTTGCATGCTTTTTAATGGTGACCAATCACTGTGTTGAAGCAGAATATTGACGGTCTCAGGGGAGAAATTCTTTTTGCTATGGATGTATTTGAAAGGGATACAGGATTGGATATGGATTCTCTTCTTAACTAGAAATGCAGGGGCATGGTCATTTAGTGTGATGGGAAGACAGCCTGCCTGGTACCCTAGGTTTGGCTTATTTACAAAAATCCAGTCAAGTAGTGAGCTTTTATTTGAGTGTTTGTCGGTGTGGGTGGGATAGCTTATTATTTTGGTGAATTTATATAAGTTTATGAAGTTGGTAGGAGAGTTGGAGGAGCAGGAGAACCAGTCAAGGTTGAAATCTCCTAGGATGATGGTTTCTTGGGCTAGAGAAAAAGATGACCAGGATAAGAGGGATTCAATGGTATGAAGGCTGTTACCTGGTGGTAGGTAGGTGGCAATGATATTAATGGCTTTGCGAGGATTAACATGCATGTGAGTGATTAGAATTTCATCATTTGGGATGTCTGGAGCAGAACAATTTAGTTTATCAAGATTAAGAGAGTCTTTAAACATAATTGCAACCCCCCACCCCATTTATTTAGCCTATCCTATCTTATAATATTATAACCATTTGTTGTTATTTCAGAGTCTGTGATGTGGGGTTTTAACTAGATTTCAGTTATGACTGCAATGTCTGGAGAGTAGGTGGCCAAGGTAGCATGGAATTCAGGGATTTTGTTGACAAATCTTCTGAGATTGAAGTTTATTATAATATGATCAGAGTTACAAGTAGCAACTAGAGAGGTATATGTATTAGACGTGGTGTGATTTTGGATTTTTTCTTTGTTATTTTAGGTTCTCAGGGGTCCGGACCATTTTTGACAGATTATGTAGTAGCTAGCCAAAACAGTTGAAGGAAAACAGCATGATGCCTTGAAAGAGAGCAGAAATACTGTGTAAGTTATGTAGTGCTGAGGGTCCAGTTAGCCAGTAGCATACCAAAACCACAGTTTAAAATATGAGCAGCCCGATTCCTTGAGAGGGAGCAGAAAAAATACTGAGTAAGATTTTTTTCTTTGTTATTTTAGGTTCTGAGGGGTCTGGGACATTTTTCTGACAGATTAGGTAGTAGCTAGCCAAAACAGTTGAAGGAAAACAGCACACTGCCTTGAAAGAGAGTAGAAAAAAAAGAAAGAAAAAAAAGAGAGAAGCTATGCATCTAAGATTGCTGTCCCCTACCTGGACAGAGCAATCCACTCAAATGCAGATAACATAAAAATACCTTGTAAGGGGAAAAATATTTATTTACATGAAAATATTATCACAGTCTTTATTGAAGAATCTATATTGTGATTTAATGACAATGCCCTCTAGTCTACCCCCCCCTTATATAACATAATGTTAATGTACCTTAGGTATAAATTTTACATGTTGACAAGGATTAGTTAGAGATGTCAGTATTAGGTTTTTAAAAAGGAAAGCCATTATTTCCTTATCCTCCTTCTAAAACTCAGAACTCCATTTCACCTTCTTAAACTTATCTATCATTACTGGCCCTATATATTTAAAGTGTAAGGATACAATTATGTATGTCAGGTTTGTGCAGATGGAAGAACGTGTGATGATTGTGGCAGAATTAGTGCTCTTTAGACACTGGGTTTGAAAGTTCATTTGAACAGAGCTACAGCCTTCCAGTTGAGAGCACAGCTTAGAGTATGACATATGTTCTATTCAAAAACAGAATGAAAGTTGAAAATTGGCCCAAGCAGAGAGAAGCTGTTTTTTTTTTGTGTGTGTGTGTGTGTGTGTGTGTGTGTGTGTGTGTGTGTGTGTGTGTGTGTGTGTGCGTGTGTGCGTGTGCTTGTACATTTCCCAGTCTATAGAGGGGTAGTTAAAGTCTCCCATGAATAGAGTGTTTGGTTGGATTTTGAGTACCTCCAGTAGGTCCAGATGCAAGTTGCAAGCTTTGTTAGCTATACAGGGTAACCTGTAGTTGGCCAGGACATGGTAAAAAACCTTGTCCATGGAGATCTGAATGTGGATGAACTCTACGGTATCATTATAAATCGGGACATGTCCACCTTTAGCTCCAGTCTGTGTTGCTGTTGGTCTAAATGTGTGGAAGGTAATGTAACCTTGCATTGCCAGAGTACTTTCTTCGCAGCTTTAAACCAAATCTCAGTAACAACACAGATGTCACCATTCTCCTCCAGAGTAAGGAAAACTTGTGGAGTTCATTTTTTTTTTTTTTTGCTATGTTGGTAGTTTTGACATTTTGACATTGCCTAAAAGAGGCTCTGAGGGGGGTGGATAAAGTTTTAGCCAATATCTGAAAGCTCAGGGGCATCAGGTGCAGACCATCTTTGGCAAAAGCAAAGTGGTCCATTAACCATGTCTTCCCTTTCTGATAGGTATTGGAGCTCCCTGGAGTGACACTAGAAAGTGAGCCAATTGTTAAAATCAATCATTTTCTGTTCATACTGTAAAATGCTGCTCGATGCAATGCACGTACCAGTCTGTGACGCATATTCAGAGAGATCCACAATGTTTTTTTTCATAATGTTCAATGAGGTACGACTTTTACACCCACATGGACTATGACAGAATCATATTGGTAAATGTGGTGGAGTGACTTGAGCGAGTGCATGATATTGCAGACCCCAGCTCCAGAGACCAGCTAACCATTACCTTCTCCTTCTTATGTCTGCTGATTGGGACATATCTATGTCATACAACAAAGTCCCCTATGATAAGAGTATTGTGTAAAATGCTTGCTTGCCTCATGGGCTTTGTTTTTAGGGACCATTGGGTGTAGGATTATGTGTGGTGTTAGATGTTATTCTTAAGTGCTTTAGTGACTGATGAGGCTAGTTGTT
Source organism: Protopterus annectens (assembly GCF_019279795.1). Taxonomy (NCBI): domain Eukaryota; kingdom Metazoa; phylum Chordata; order Ceratodontiformes; family Protopteridae; genus Protopterus; species Protopterus annectens. The sequence continues at coordinate 110,609,641 of NC_056736.1, read as the reverse complement.
TCTGTTGGATGGCTTAGGAGGTCATTGAGGTTTGGGAAGGTTATTTTTAAAGTGCCACAGTGTATGAAGGTCTATGTCTGTGGTGAACAGTATGCGTGTAAGATGTCTTGACACCCATATTAGTAAACAACATTTTAGCCTCCAAGTTTTGTATATACATCACTCACATACTGTGTTAGTTTTCTTAAGGAATAAAAGGTTGTCAAAGTACATGAGACAACTTTTGCATTGTCTCAAGATGTCCATGTCTACCAATCTGGCCACAGAGACATTAGGAAAATGCATATCCATGTTATCAGGACTTGTAATAGGGTTGGTCTATAATGGTGTAGGGACTTGGTTTTACAGGGGGTCACCTGTGTGGTGCCTGGGATCAAGGCTAGCTGTTCAGTAGTGTTATGATCTGTTATTAGTACTTTAAAGCATGATAACTTGCTGTCCTAAGTTTAGCTCCACTCAACACCTTACTTGATACAGGTCAAAGTCCTAAGTACTAGCTTTAGATAAATGTTACAGTCTAAGCATTTGCTACTACACAGGGCACTGCTGACTGCAACTGAGCTTTGCGCAGATGCACCTACTTTACAGTCATAGACAAAAGCCGAAAATGTATGCCTAAACCCTCTGGCAAATAAACAACTACACTTTGAATTCCCTGGAGTGCTTCCTAACTCAGAGAAACAAGATAAACATGTTCTGCCACAAGATGGATGACTCTTGAAATTCTTAATGTAAAATCACAGTAAAAGTAACTCTCGTGTGCAGGCTAACAACAAAGGGCTAAGTCCATGGCTAGATAGCCCTTCTGCAATGCAATTTAAATTAGGGCAGATCAGATAAGAAGAGCAATTTTTTAGGTAAACAGATAAGAAGAGCAATTTTTCAGGTAGACAGTTGCTCAACTGCTTTGAGAATACCTTAAAGTGGTAGCAATCTTTAAGGTTCATAGGTGTTTACTAGACTAATGACCAAAAGGGTTGTTTTAAGCCTAGTCATGCATTCTGAATCTCTGAAAAGTACCTTTGCCAAACCAGGATGAGTTTTCCTCTTCCTCATCCAACTGTCCAAGTTAAATTTGAATTGCGTTATGGAGGAACTCTGCTTCACATGGATGGGGAGCCTGTTCCAGAGAAGGGGTAGTCTCTGGGATACATACTTGTCTGAATAGCAGGTCCTAGTTATATCATAGGCAAAGTTTTAATCTTTAGAGGATACTTTTGGTGCTATTTGTTTTGTGGATATGCAGGAGGTCCATCAGAGTGTGGTCTGACAATGTCTTATATGCCAGGCATAGCTCTCCCCTCAACACCCTGTAGGAGACAGAATACAGGGATAGGGCCTTGAGGCGGTCTGCATAGGACATGTTACCTACACCCTGTATTCTTCTAGTGAGGAGCCTCTGTGAACATTCTAATTGTTGGACATGCCTGGTTAGGTACATACTAAATGGGGCATTGTACTCAATGGTATGTCTGATGAATGCTGAATACAGTGGAACAATGACTTCCCTGAACCTAGATGACATAGCTTTGTTTATAAGTTGCACAAAGTAGAATGATTTCCTCACTGAATGTGTGTTCCTAAGTTCCTGAATACTGGGTCAGCTGTTAGGGGTATGTTGTCAATATGATAGTTACCAGGGGTGGATCACTAAATTAGTAAGTTCAAGTGCAAAAATAGAGTAGAGTTCTGTATCTCAGCCAAGATGGCACTGGATGCAGTAAAAACACCTTGGATTCACAGGCAAGATAGCCAAGTGTTTTGCTGAGCTCTATGAGAATGAGCTCAGCAATAAATTACTGCAATAAATTACTGCACTTACATCCCTTCCCACGTGTTTCCTACCACAGATAGACCACGCTACCACCCACTACCAATAGGAGAGTAAACACAGTTCTCTTAATGTAAAAACACAAAAAATGTACTAAGTGTAATGCTATCCCAGCAATTTAAACAACTGGCTAGTTATTGCTAATAAGGTGATTTAAGGCAAGGTAAACCAACAACAAGATGAAATATGCCACTACAAGTCTACAGCAATTTCAAACAGTTTAAAATGCACCAGAGAAAACTTATAATAAAGGAGGTTTCTAAAGAGCAGTACTAGTTCAATGGCTAGGCACTCTATTTGGATCTATGGAAAACAATATGATGGAAGAAGTATTTAAATAGCTTGTACAACTGACAATAGCAGTAAAAGATGGCAGGGGGCTTTGCTAGTCAGATTACCATAGGGGTGAAACATGTGCAAGCATATGAAAAGTAGTTTAAGTATGGATGCCTTCTGGGTTCCCGTTGACAAACTGACATCACAAATGCCAGCAACATTGGTCACATGGGCTTCTATACAGTAAAGCTAATAAGTTGGATGGACTGTGAATCCCCCCCATCGTTGGCAAGCTTGAGGCATCAGGTCAGTGGAAGACACAGTGGCAGCCATGATGGATACAATAGCCAGATGTTTTGGGTGGCCTAGGATACTGAGTGCCAGCATATTGTGGTCACCGTGGCCTTTGCATGGGTAATGAAGACTACCCACAAGTGAGCAACTCCACAACAAGACTGCAACTATTGTTTTACTGACATTCATAAGTAAAATTGTAAAATGACACAAGTGTCAAATAGGAAGGACTTTTGAAAGCAACAAACATTTTTGCAAGATGGCAACCTCCCTATGCTTCTGTGACATCAAGGGCCGTATATTCCCATCCCTGTTCAGCATATATATATATATATATATATATATATATATATATATATATATTAACTCTGAGATTGCTGTATCTCCGAAAAAAGAGAAATGCACAATATAACAAAACCTTTATCTTTGAAAGCAGTATCCCAGAATTGCACTCTAGAGAGTGCAGCTTATAGTGTTGAACACCAGTGTATCACACATAAGTCTGGAACTCAGCAGTAAAGCTCTCCAATCACATCCAACATCACACAGAGCCCTGTTCCATCTTCCCCATGTCTGATTACAAATCCTGTAGTGGGTCTTGTTTCCCTACAGTGATGCCCCCACATGATCTGCCAGCTGTCAAACGATGTGCAGCTCTGTAAGGAGAGGCCTAACAGCCTTATGCACTTCATTTCGTGCTGCACCTAGAACCTCCCCCTGGTTCTCCTGGGTATCTCTCTTCTGTTTATAGTCTGCAGGATGCAAGCAGGAAAAGATATTACCACATGCAGAGTTACACCAAGTAGCAGACCTGGGCTGAGTGAGTGCCATATATATTACTATTAATATGTGGATCGGCACTAATGCAAAACTGGGAAGGTCAAATGTTTGCTTCCCAGTTCCTGTAATGCCAATCTGGAAATGTTCAAACCCTCAGTAATGAATGCTAGTGTACCTTCATTAATATGTAATTGACATTCTGATACCAGATTGAACAACAGTGTGGACTGGGAAATTTACCCTTTTTCCCACTGTAGTGTGATCTTAGAGTTGGAATTTATCATTTGCAGGGGGGTGTGGGGGTACACGGGGTGTGTGCCCCCCTGCAAAACAGTAAAAGCTACTGTTGTATAATTAAAAGTTTTAGGAGATGTTAAACAAAATAGCCTGGGTGTCTGACATCACCTCCTGCTATTTAGTTTAACGTTGAATAAGGTCGGTCTGAATTATAGGTAGGTCGATAGTATGGATACAGCATTATTTTTCGATTACTTGATAAGAATCTTTTTTCACTTTCCACGTTTTAGTAGTAAATCTATATACAATATGTTCCACAATATATGCAACTCACAGCAAGAGGTTCTCCTGTTCGATTCTCGGCTGGAGTGCGGGGAGTGCCTTCTGTGTGGAGTCTGCATGTCCTCCCCGCGGTTGGGTGGGCATTCGAAAGACATGTGTAAATGGGCGTGCCTTAGTTGAAGGTTGAACGTCAAGCTTGCACCTCAGCGTTCGTGAAAATCTACTGCCAATCATTAGTGGACCGGAGTTCTGCTGTGGCGACCCCTAACCGGGAAAAGCCGAAAGACAACAACAACAACAACCATAGTAATTTCTGAATATATCCCCACTGGACCATATCTGCCAAAACACTTGCCAACTAAATATAATACAATGCAAAATACATTATGTTATTGATATCACAAATTTCATGCAAAATATATCCAACATGGCTTGAAACGAACATCATGCACATCATGAGGACTAGCACTACATCCTAACCATAACCTATTACCCATTAGCAAGCTATATTCCTGGCACAGTGCTACCAACACAATGACAACAGTTGCTGTCCACACAGCACTATAAAATCAAGGCACTTGTGCCAGACAATGTAACTTCATGACAATATCAAACATAACTGGCAATGCACAGGTGTACAGTAGACATATCCATATGTATCTGTGCCGTGCAGTGGGTTCCATGTCTACAGTGTATTAAATTATGCTCACCATGTGTGGCTTACTTGTATAGTATGGTGCATTGTCTCATACAGCAAAAGGCCAGGGGTTCATTGGGTAAAGAACTGACAAGTACATACAGTACTTTTATAAATTGTTTTGCAAGGTGTCATGAACTTGATAGCTAAGGCTATTAAACACATTCTGTAGGAGTTGTAGTGGCTGGCATTTTTCTAACCATACGAATGTCATAACCAAAGTGTTGCTCACACAACAGCCACATTCCTACTGCATATGCAATTTCAAATGTTAATTGCACATAACAAGTCCAGAATCAACTACAGCTAAGTGCCATATGCTCACAGAGTACTGGGTGGCAACAATGTGTTATGGTGATGTAAGTAAAAAATAAGTGTTCGCATACACATAATGGCAGTGCAATCTATTCAGTGTGATGTGTGCAAACTCCCCAAAGGCTGCTGTCAACTGCTTCCACTTCATCCCCTAGAGGCATTAAGATCACTTGTGTCTTTATTACTCCTCATGCCTGGGTGTGCCTGTGCCTGCTGTGCCTACCAATGTCCTCGTAGATAACTGTTGTTTAACAACCCTTGGGTGGGGATACAGCTCCTGAAAGTTCATCTTCCTGGAATAGTACATGCCCCATAAAAAGCCTGGTTTACACTTTCATCATGTGGGGACTCCATTTTGTTATGACTATGTGCAAGGCATTTTCAATAACTCATGGCAAATGTAAACACGTGTTGATTTGTTGTGGAATTATGCATTTCTTGTGAATTTTACTGTCAGTCATCACTCCCTGACTGCTGCAAAAATGTGTGCTTAACTATCACATGCATTTGCTGCACGGATCTGAGTGTAGAGATCTATGGTATATGGGTTGTCTTGGAACATAAAGGACATATTTATGTGAATTGAGCATAAGCATCCACACATAGTAGTCCGTTACTGGGATATATTGCTGCATTATCTGCAACCATATTTGTTATTATTAATGAATCACTATCCATGTGTGTTGCATTTGTTTGCGGATATGCCTTTGTATTGTTTTATGTCTTGCCTAATACTGAGGGCATGCATTTGGCGTACATTGTGAATTATGAAATGGATCAGCCATAACTCACTGGTCCCATTTGCAGGTATCATTTCTGTCGATCTGTGTATTATTATATCAGGTACTACAAGTGCATTTTTGGTAATTATATTTTTTTTTAGCTATAGGATTTCTAATGCATACTGCTGGCATGCATTGTTCACTATGCTTGTGAGCATTATCTTGGGTTTTAGAGACACTTTTGACACCAGATGTATAAATGTTGTTTTCTATTTGTGGATGCATATCACTGGTGGTAAGTTTCCTTATCTTATCCTAATCATAGTGGTGAAATGCATGCATACATCCAATGAAGAGAATAAAGAGAAATATGCAAGATTACAATGACTTAGTATCTGAATTGTTGAGTTGAAGACGTTTAGTTTTAAATACTTGAGCAACAATCCTTAATTTCTTGTTAGAAATTCTAAAAACCTGAAACTGAAACAAGCATTTTCTTTTAAAAAAATCCTTCCTGTTATATTTGAAACTCAAACATGTTATGCTGATTTCACTTTGTGGCATATCCGATAAACTGCTAGTGCATGATTGCTAGTTTTATTAAACACCACTCTGACAGGTTGTGATTAAAATAAATAAAGTTATTCCCATTAAGGATGGTGCAGATGTGAAACATAATTAATATATATATATATATATATATATATATATATATATATATATATATATATATATATATATATATATATATACATATATATATATATATATATATATACAGCTCACATATTTTTTTCAGCAAACAACAGCAGCACTTTGACTGCTGCACACACACACACACACACACACACACACGCACACACACGCACACACGCACGCACGCACGCACACACGCACACACGCACACACGCACACACGCACACACACACACACACCCGCAGAGCTTTGAGCTCCTTAGATTACTTGCTGTCAGAAGATACATTACCCTAAATGGGATGGAATACCTAAACATTCTGGTTACATAAGCAGCTTTACTTTGCAGGATATTACCTCAATGAAAAATTGTGACTCAGGAGGAAGTTTAGAGCTTAGACTCTGCCAAAAACAAAAATGGGCGATTGGTCTAAAAGGACAGTGCTAGCCAAAGATTTCCCAGTGTTTTCATGCCAGCTTTCTGGAGTTTCTTCAAGTGATATGAATGATTCCTAAAAGTTCAATGCAGCAGTACAGCTCACATAATTTTTGCTTTTTGCTTGTAGTATTCAAGTGGACTTTGTGGACTGGCAGTGAAGAAACATTTACATGGAATGCAGATGAGAAGAGAGAGGGGAGGGGGAGAGAGAGGCAGCCTGATGCATGCAGTCACTGAGCTCACATTGGTAAAACTTGCTTGTGAGTCTTTTGCTTCACTGAATGGCCTCCAAAGTCAAAGATAGATAGATTACAGTTGTCTTCAGTTAGTGGTAGTGATGGTACTAGGATCGCTTATATGATATTTAATGATTTATAGTGCAGTCTATCTGAGCAAACTTTTTATTTTGTATTTTTTGTGCAAGACTATATTTGTCTGTATATTTAATTTTCAGTGTGCTTTGCCTAGCTTCTGTAAGTAAAAGCTCATATTTTTTTTTCAATTTCCAAAGCTTGTGACCAATTGCTTAGTAATTAAAGGGTAACTACATTATTAATACTTTAATAAATGATTTTCAAAAAAAAATAGGGAAAATTAGAATAAATTTGTGAATTATAACTGTTGGCATACATTTTAAGTTAATTGTAAGATTTGCTTATTTTAAGAGTGAATAATAACTGTATCCTAGGTATGCCATATTGGTCTGGCTGGTGGCAGAATATCACTATTGTAAAAGCAAGAATGGACAGTGGCACCAAGAAAGATAATATTATCCCTTCTGGAAATTATTGTTTGAATAAATGCAATAGTTTTAGGCAATATACAGACAGTCTATGTAAGTATGCACTGAAATACACTGAGCAGAGAGTGAGATGTGTGAAATCCATTGGTTACAGCTTTGTGCTCCAGTGGTAGAGTACAAATCTTATTTGGGTATGTCTTGTGTTCCTGACAAAAATCACCATCCTTTTACTGGCAGCCTAACTAGATGATAGTCTTGGTATTATGAGAGAAACCCTGGCATACCACCATGCAGTGGACAGTTTCTTGTTACTTATACATATTTTTAAGCAATCACCTAATGGTCTCACTAGCTTAAACATTACCCGATTTTGAAAAAGTCTTTTAGTTAAATGTCATTGAATCTAAGTTTCATATAATTTTTGAGTACAGCATAGACAGACGGGTTGCTCTCTCATTCTCCAATATGATTTTGACAAGAGAAGATCCTTTTTATATAAATGAAATTTTTTAAATTCATTGCATTTAATGTAAGACACATTGGCAGCTTATTCTTGGCCAAGACAGACTAACATGTTTTTGACTGATGACATATGCATAGACGAAAGTGTTACTTTTATTGATAATAAAGCGGTTTCCATTTCTTAGCCTAAGGTTCCACTTTGTTATTTTATGTTTTTAGAGCAGTTGACATATATTAATAATGGTCTCCTTACATTTGATCAAATTAACATAACGCAAGCTATGCTTTTCTGAAAATCCAATTCCAAAAAGTGCAACCTGAAAACCATGAAAAACACAAAAAAATATTTTTTGCACTGCAGCAAGCATCCCTTCCTAAATTATATATATCAACTCCACAGTCATGTCATGCTGCATAGAAAAGGAAAACTCCCTTGAAACTACACTGCTGGCTCACACAGTATAATACATTGTGCTTAAATCAACTGCAACATTCATATTTTGATAAAAAGACTGATGCCTATATAAGCAGCAACAAAATGTAGGTAATCCATTATAAACAGTACTGACTTTGTTTTAAAACCATCACCTCACATACAAGTATCTGTTATTTAGTCATAAAGGCTAAGGCTGTTAGTGACAAAAAATCATTTTGCTCTAGGGTATAGAGAAGACACATCTGTTGGTAGTTACTTCCATGCTTCAAATGAGTACCCTAGGTATATTAAGAAAATAAATGGACTCAAAAGCCTTTCATCTTCAGAAAAGGTATTCCAAGAAGATCATCATTATCGATATGTGACTGTACTTCTCAGTGCCTGTCCTATTCTTATCCTCTTTAGAAAAGGCAGTGACTGCCATCTGAATGGCTGTAGTGAGATGGGTTCTTCCTTCCTTTAGTTACTGTATATATTAAATGGATCTTCTCCAATATACTTTACTCTTTCATAAAGCTTGAGTGGGAAGACATGACATCCTGCTACTTTCTGTTTCCATATGTAGATACATTAGTCCTAACCTCCTTGTCTGAGATATCTTTGTCTAGTACTATCTTTCTTAGCAAAGATCTCCCATGACCAGATATGCATCATTCTTACCCCATTTGTGTCCTGTCTTTTGTCCCCCAGCTAAAACAAAATTCTGCCACTGCATCTTTCAGATCCTGACAGTTAGTGACCCTGCCCTCTTGTCTCAATTCCGTAATATGCCATTCTCTTCTATGACATCAATTTTCCAAAACCTCTGTCCCCTCTCCATCCTCAATAAATTATTGTTCCTCTGTAACTTGCCTTCTGATACATTTGTTCCTGTAAGTGCTATTTCCATGTTCAGACATCGTATTCTATATCACAACTGCTTTTGTATTAGTTTCTTACATGCTTTGCAGTTTCAGGAGTTTCCTTGCTCTGTTCCTTATGCATTTATCTCTCTACCCTTTCCAGACATCTTTACAGTTCCCTTTTTGTACTATTATAGGTACACCCTCCTCCAATGCTCACATTCAGCCCTTTTCCATGTTACTGCTTTTGCTCTTCCCTCTGAGTATATGTCATCTCCTGTTTTTCCACTTTCATATTTAAAAGCCATTGCTTTCCACCCCTTTCTATACTAGTCCTCTTTCTGGAAATCCATAGAGATGTGGGCATAGTCTGGCAGACAGAACTCACCTATTTAACTGTTGCTTATGAAATTCACAATTTCTCCCATATTAGAAATGTAACATTCTACTTCCTAGGCTACTTAACTTCCTTGAGAGGGTCTAATGTTTCTGATCTGTACTTCTCTCCTTTCTTATTTGGAGATATCCTCCCTTATCATCTACTTTCTTTACATGTCATTTGTTTCTGTAACAATCCTACCTTCTCCACGAGATCCTATCATTACCCAGAAGCATATTAACATTAAATTCTTCCACCTCTGTGTTATAAAGTATATTACTCTCTGTTACCTTCAATTCATCAAACATCCCCTAAAAATCTCCTTTCCATTTCAGTGTGCTCATATTAGCATCTTATTTTCCAGACTATATTAAGTATTCTCCTTTCTGTGATATCTCACCTCCCATTCCTTGGTCTAACTTTATAATCTCATCCACTATGCCCAGAAGATCATCATTTCTGTCTTGCCACCAATTTTCATCACTCGTTCCTCTTGTTTCATGTGTTTCCTTCTGCTTAACACATTTCTGTCATCTTAAACCTGACTTCCTATAAAGGAACTACATGACATCACTTTGGAAATCCTTTTCTGTATCATTTCTCTTTTTAGTGTTATCTACAATCTCCTTAGCATTTCACACCATTGTCAAACAGCCCATCTTCATTCTCCCATATCCAATAGTCAACCAAATCTCCTCTGTTCCTGCATTCTTTCCTGAGTCTAGTAGGAAGTGACTCCTACACCTTAGGATGGTTTTGAGGTTATGACCTGAAAAAGACATGGCATCTGTTTACTTAACCAAACAACAAGCCCCATGCTGATATTTCATATTGCACTTATCTGTTACCTTCTTCCACCTTTAACTTTGCATTATTTTTTATCATATACTGCTATCATTACCCCCATTATTGTATAGTGCACAACAAGTGTACTACAGTTATAACCATGGAGATTTGCTGCCCTGGCCTTCAGTGAAAAATATGTCTTTCACTCAATCAGGTAGCCTGGTAACTGAACTATAAATAAATTAAATAAATTAATAAATGCTCACACATTTTTGCCCTCCTTGCACTCTTCCTTACCCTTGCCACTTCCATTCCTCGTCTTTCTTAGTCTTCTTATCTTTTGTTTAGAGTTCCCTTGTGCTCTGTCCTCTTTATAGCATCCTTGCCTTTGTATTCTTCAGTTTGCCTGTACTTCTTTCAACATCATGAGCGCTTTATTCTTAACTTACTTACCAAAACTCATTCTATGTTATGCCTTTCATTCTATGTTCTATTTGATAGTATGGGTTCCAACTCCAACAATCTCCACCTGTTTCCTCCTACCTCCTTCTAGTGTTATATGTCATCCACTGTCTTCTACCTGTCTCCTTCTACTCACTATGTCTTCTTTCCAACTACCCAATTACATTCTCCTTTTTGAATATCAGAGAACAATACATATTTAGCAACATCCCCAAAAGTAAAGAAAGTTGAACATTTATGGTGTGCAATGATTATATTTCTGAAATGAGCTTCGAAGTGAACAAACTGATTGTATAATAGGAGATTAAAATATGTTGAATACCTTGCTAAAATACGTATCACGTAAAATGTCCAAAGAGAAAAAAAATAACATCATTCCACTGTCTAAGTACAATAACCCCTTTTGGGCTGTACATTGAAGACACACTACTGCATACTGCATACCCAAGCTTGTGAGACACTCACTCAAAAGACTCCTGCTTAATTCTTGCTGCACACTGATATCTGTTCTGTATATGCCCCAGGATGCTTTATTATTTAATTAACAATGTCTAGCTTACTTATATTGATGGAAATATACAGTGTGATATGTTTCCATCTCTCTCTTCTTTCATAATCTGCTCAGTGTCTTCTAATGGCTGCATCCGGTCATCCCATTTTCTTCTTCTATGAGGTGAAAGCCAGGCCCAATCATTTTCTAGACAGGGCAAGAGACCTACAGTTCATTCGTTCCATGCCCTGTGCAGGAGATTAATCAGCCTATGTGTTTCCCTTTGAGGCAGGAAGCAGGTGTTAGACAGAAGGGCAGTCTGCACTCACATCGGCAGAAGACCTAACTTCCATCTCCATGTAGCAGTTGTGACTTCAGCTATTGCCTGCTCATAGGATGTACTCATGCACACTTGTAGGATGTACTCACATAGGATACCATATGTGTAAATCCCACATACAGAGAAACCACTAATGCTTGCATACCCCGTTATTCCAACTAATGTGACACTTTCAACTAAGCTGGATATGACAACATTTGCTGCAGTTTTCTTATAGCCATGTCAAACATCCCTTGAAGTGCCCAGTCTGCTAATCAAACCTGATTTGCTTGGGACAAAGTCAGAGATTTATCCTACAAGTGTGAAATATTTTTGTTGTATTACACTAATACAAACTTTGTTAGGATTGTTTATTTGCTCTATCCCTCCTCCATCTCTAGATTTCATATTCCATTGATGTTCCTCCTCATCACTGGTCCTCAGCCACCCCATCTTATGATGTAGCAATTTTTGTTTTTTCTCTTTATTGTTTCCATCTTCCAAATCTCTCTCACGTGCCAGATCTCAACATTTGTGCCCATAGAGTTGTTCCATATTTGTGCATTTTGTTAATAACTGCCTTATCTTCTGTCATGTACCATTGATCCCTTAGTTATCGTAGTAGTTTTCCCTCTTACTTAGTCACTCCTTTGCTGCCACTTAGTTTTCTCAATTAATAGTCAGACTGGAGTTGTTTTCTGATTTATCTCCTTATACTATACTGACCTACTACCCTGTTTTGGTAGGGTTCTAGCCTCTCACTCCCTTCACTTATCCATATAAAGACCAGTTTACAAATATTCACATTATAACCACCCTTCCCATTTCTGTCATCAGTCCTGCAGCTGTGCCGCCTCATATGCACTTTTTTTCTCTTCATGTTGCTTCTTGTGGTATTTTTTTTTTGTTACTGCATGATCCATTCAGCTCTTTGGATTTCCTAATCCAATTAGTTTTTCACTTTTTCCTGGCTCCTCATGATACACTGTAGGCAGAACCATAAAGGCTTGTTTGTTTATCCTTCTTGCACCCAGAGTATATGTACTGCTTTACTGAAGTCCTCTGCTTTCATTCTCTAGCCTCTCCATATTATTAGCTAATGAGCTAGACACATGATGCAGATGCAGATAAGATTCCCCCTTAAAATGTACACTCTTGTTATTTGCAAGCTTTGCTTTTCACAAAAAGACATTTTGAATGATCTTACTGGAGTTTGAATTTATCACTGTTGACTATAATTAACCTTATTAAAAACAAACACAACACTCCGTAGGAGCCACTCATTGTTTGTGTATGAGCATAGTCTGCTAAGTATTTTACAGACTTTCATTTTTAACTTCTCCAGACTGACAAACACCACAGATCATTTTGACCTGCCAGTCAAATTTTCTAGGTGTTTGAAAGAGAAGTATTAGTCTGTCTGTGAAGTAATTCCCCAGTATACTAACTATAGACCGTCTGTGAAGTAATTCTCCCGTGTACTAACTATAGTCTGTCTGTTAAGTAATTCTCCAGTGTACTAACTTTTAACATTTTGGCACTCCAGTTGTTTGGTATAATTTCTGTACTGCTTCTGTTCTCTGAGTCATTAAGCTTTTGTGCAGTTGGCAATGCATTCTAAGGTCTTCTATTTCTGTATTTTGTTTTTAAATATTTTTTCATGAACTTCTCAGATTATTGAATGGCCTAGTTGCATTATTAATTCTATGACTTTTGCACACCATAAAATATATTTCCTTAAAGCACTTCTTTCCTTTAATGATAATCACAAGGCACTTATTCTCAATGCTCATGTGATTTATTGTCACTTGTTTTACTTCATAGCATTGCAGATTCTTATAATCTGATGCCACCAGAACTCTTTGTTATCATTCAGCTTATCCAAGGGCTATAACTCCAGTAAAGTATGCCTCTATACTTTAGAGAACAACATTTGCACTATCTTCAAAGGATTCCGACTTAACCTCTGATCCAGTACTTCTAAAATCACCGTATCTGGAAATACCGCTGGGCTTGAGTAACACGTTGCACAACTACTCCCACAGGAGAGCATCTTCTCAAACATTTTAGTAGCACTTAAATTATTTTACTTTAAAGCCTCATAAGGTAAATACCATATGATATTTTTTCTGTGTTTGAAGCATATATGTTTGTCTTAAGGAGATAAACAATTATCAGGTAGATTCCGGAGTAATTCTTAAGGACATGTATTGGCCATCCCATTCCATAAGTGAGTGCAGCTGCTTGCTTGGCTTCTGGGACAGAAATAAATTCTAGCAACTTTTATTTTAAAAATGACCAGATATTTTCTCTTGCCACCATGACAATTACAGACTTTTGGGATTGCTTTTTATTCTTCAGATCATGTAGTTTTCTTCCTGCAAATAAAATTATGCTTTTCCTCTTTTTCCTCTAAGATGTCAATGTTATCATAACTTTCTTGTTGTAATTGCAATGATATTTGCTGGCAGTTGTCTAGTGTTTTTTGTTTTTTTTTCATTTTAAGTTTCCACGGGTCTGTCATAAGTCATGATAACACTGGCAGTTTTCCCACAAACATTGAGTGAGCACTATTTCATCAATTTTCTTTTGTTTGTTTATACTTATATGCATCTATTTTTTTCAATTTTTATATTTGTTAATTAGATTAAGCACACTATTCCAAAGACTCTTTTCAAACAGAGGCTTGTTCATAGGCAAGAGTATGAAAGTGTTATAGATTTTGTACAGAGGTGTAATATTTTATTCATCAGTACACTGCAGCCATTTGCAAGAAAACTTTTTTACTCAGGAAGAATACAAGTATGATGGAATAACACATTCTGTAGCAAAGGGAGAAGCAATTAATCAATTATTAGTGCATACTAAGTAAGTTAGATGACCTCAAGTTGAAATTAGCTCATGTTGACTCTGTGGTTTGGCGCCATAAGGTTCTCATTGTATATTACAAAGTAGATTGCCAGACCTTTCTTCCATGTAGATAATGCTGCTGCCCAGATGTGAGCCCTGACAGAAATTCTAGCTGATGGTATTGATTAAGTCCAACATTTGTGTGGGCCAAGGATACAGAAATAAAGACTTATGGTCGTAAACATTTATCACAGCAATTGCATTATAAGCTTTATTTTACATGCTTATGGATTCTTCCTCTTTTCCTGGTAAACAAACAAAAAGTTTGTTTTTTATTTTCATTTGTAGGCTTTTTTGTGACATGATTGTGCCACTTGATGGAGCTTTCTTTGTGACAAATGTAAAAAAAGATACTCCGTATTTCTATTGCATTGAATTGCTGATAACTTCCAACACATTTATGTGTAGAAAAAAGGGGTCTACTACATGATTGAGACACATATCCTCACTGCCACTTGTTCATTTTGCAAGTGCTCTAACTCCTACTTACTCATCTACCTTAATATTTTCTATCCCTACCAAAACCCTGATCCTAACCCTAAACACTCCCACCCAGTCTCTAACCCTAAAGTCTTCTATCCCTCCTAAGCCTAAAATCCCATTCCCCTGCCTGTCAATGATCACACCCTAAATGTAAAATCCCTTACCCTCCCAGGCCATAAAGTCCCAATCACTTCCTAAATTTAAAATCACCTTCACACACCACAACCCTAATGTTCCCCATTGGTCCACACTATACTCCCTATCTCCCTCCCTAAACCTAAAAGTGCTCACCCAGCTCCCGTTCCTGACTTACCTAGTCCATGAGCACTTGCCTTCACTCTGTCTTCTAGGATGTGAGCATTTTATTTATTTATTTATTTAGTTATTTATTTTACATTTGTTGACCGGGAGAGACCAACTGGATTACAAGTCCATTTTCAGTGGAGGCCTGGGGAGAAAAGTTCCAAGAGAACAATTTTTTACAAAACATAGTTTTGAGGACAGACTTTTGACATACAATTTCCATATAAGAGACTTTGACATACATATTAGTTAACAGATAGGATACATTCATTCTCTACAGTATGATATTCCATTTTAGAAGATATTCTTAAGTTTAGGATTCTTGTGATAGATTTACTATCAGAGTAAAAGCAGAGAGATGTAGATTAAGGCTCCGAGAGAGCAAATGATGCTCGCTATAGTTGAGAAGGATAACAAATTGATTCACTATATGTCTTCACCTGGTTTTAGTTGAGAAAGATAAACTGATTTACAATATGTCTTCTCCTGGTTTTAGTTGCTTATGGAGAGCTCAACATTGCTGGGGTAGTTTTCTCTAACTCCTGGAGAGATGGGATGAGCAGTAGATTAACAGTCCTAAGTGGGTACAGTACTATGATTGGTTGGCTTAGCAGTTACTTAAGTTAGGTGAAGTGTTCTAATGAGACATTAGCCAGGCGGGAATATTGGAGCAGAGTAGATTATTCAAAAAGTGAGTTTTAACAAGTTTCTTGAACTGTGATGGGGATTTGTTGTCAGTTATGTGGGCAGGAAGGGAGTTCCAGGTTTTTGCTATACAGTGGCTGTAGACAGACTTACCAGCTTCATTGTTATATTTGGTTACTTTGAGGAGGTTTTGTGTGCTAGACCTCAAGGGCCTGGTGGTTGTATAGGGTTGCAAAAGATTTTGTAGGGCTGGGGTGTTTTCAGAGTTATGTATTATTTTGTGGGCTAATGAAAGTTGATTGAGTTGAAGTAGTAGTTCTAGCCAATTGAGTTTTTTTAGGCATTCACAGTGATGTGTTCTGATGGGAGAGGTTGTAACGAATTTGGCTATCTTATTATAACAACTATCAAGTTTGTTTAGGTCAGATTTGCAGAGATTTGTAAGCACAGGGGAGGCATAAAGTAGGGTGGATAGTAGGTAAGTCCTTGCTATTGTAGTTTTGGAATGGTCAGTGAGGAATTTTTTATTGCAGTAGGCCACGTTTTTTATGTACTTGGGCTGAACTCTTATTCATGTTTAAACATAAGCAGCTGATCTCATGAGCTAACAGATGTTTGAGTCACTGGATGTGAGTTAGTGGGATTTGAGCAGGTGGGACTCAAATGGCTGTAGTTGTTGTTATTGTTGTATCTTTCGGCTTTTCCCGGTTAGGGGTCGCCACAGCAGAACTCCGGTCCGCTAATAATTGGCAGTAGATTTTTATGTACTGAGTTGCCAGCCCTAACGTACAACCTTCAACGAAGGTACGCCCATTCACGCATGTCTCCACACAGAAGACGCTTTAGCTGAGAATCGAACAGGACAACGTCTTACTGTGAGTTGACAACGGTACCGCAGCACCACCAAAACAACAAACTGTATCTGCATGTTTGATGCAAAGTTCAAACTATCATCT